>NC_140961.1:143571555-143611555 GCF_056783735.1 Eptatretus burgeri
TTCTTTAAAAATGTGTAATTCCAACCACCCCAATCTCATACAGTGTGTGTTTGTGTGTGTGTGTGTGTGTGTGTGTGTGTGTGTGTGTGTGTGTGTGTGTGTGTGTGTGTGTGTGTGTGTGTGTGTGTGTGTGTGTGTGTGTGTGTGTCAGGAAGTCAGGAAGCCGGGTCAGGAAGTTGACAGATTGCGTTCATCCCAATTAGTTGCAGAAGTCTTTTGCTGAAGTGCCATGGCAGGTGAGGGAGCTACCCACACCCAGCCAACTGGCATGATGACAGTTGAAGTCACCACATATGAGGAAGAGAGAGTTGGGATGAGAGGATAGAAGTTGGTCCATGTTTTCGGAAAGCAAGATGCGAGATGTAAATAGAGTCATCACTGTTCGGTGGACGGTACAACACACATATAAACATGAGGTGGGAGCGGAGGGGAAGCCGTAGCCAGAAGTATTCCTTGGGGAGTGGGGGAGAGAGGGCACAGTGCATGGTGAGTGAGGAATAGAGTCTTTGATGAAGAGAGCAACTCCGTCGCCAGGATGAGTCTCAGGTCTGTCATACCGGAGGAGGGAGTAACCAGGGAGAGACATTAGGGAATCAAAGACGTTTTGAATCAATAAATTGGGTCCCTTAAAAATCTTACTCTTAATTTGCAATTGGTCAGCAGCTTTGACACCAATCCAAATTTTTATTACAGAACCTCGGCATCAAAAAGCTACATACATACATATATATAATATATATATATATATATATATATATATATATATATATATATATATATATATATACATATATCAAACAGTTTCAAGTGGAGCACCTCGCCGCCATTAGAGCATTTAAATTGCATCAGATGTGGCAATTAATATGAATTGTTGCTCCTCGCTTGCCGGCTCTGACAGAAGACGCCATTTGCGTTTTTGCCTCCCCCATCCCTTGGATTTAGAATCCCACGTGGGCACGGACAACTTCCGTGGGCATATAACTCAGTGGGCTGTCTTCATGAATACAGACTTGGCCATCGACATCATATTTACACAGAAAATGAGCGACTTGTTGAAAATGTCCCTCTCTTCGCACTTGCCTTCCTTGCAAACTTTTGATACTTACCTGATACATCCCTTGCCAACCTGCTTGGTCCTTGCACCATCCTTTCCAAGTCATGTAGCACCATGAACACCACCCTCTGTTTTACACACGTAAAAAGTACATCGTCTCTGACGAAACCGATTAGGTTCGGGTCTTGTACGTATGGAGGTGAGAAAAAGAGTTTCTGCAAGAGAGAGAGAAAGGTCGTTGATATTCAGTTCCAAGACGCATTGAAATAAATCAGATCCGAGGAAATGATCATTTTGAACCGTCCCTCGCATCGGTGCGTTCTGTATTAAATAGCAGCTGCATTCATTATCAACACCAGCAAGTTGTCCATGCCCGCATGGGATTCTGAATGGGGTAAGGATGGAGGTGGCAAAAATGCAAATGGCATCTTCTGTCAACGAGCCGGAATGCTAAGAGCAACAATTCCTATTTATTGCCACATCTGATGCTATTTCAGTGCTCTAATGGTGAAGAGGTGCTCCATTTAAAACTATTTGTTCTCTATATGTCGCTTTTTGATGCCGAGGGTCCGCAACAAAAATTTGTATTGGTGTCAAAGCCGGTGACCAACTGTAAATTAACAGGAGGATGTACCACGACCTACGCAGGAGCATTGGTGCCGCTGAAACTGTTTCCCGGGTACAATCCCAGATAGGTCACCACTGCAACTCACAAAGTCAGGGCAGAAAATTGTAATTTGTACAGGGTGCCGGAGATAGCTCACCTACTCTCCGTGAAGGACAGGGTGGGGATTCGAAGCCAGGCAAGACAGCTAAGAGGCGAGTGCACATACCTCTCGGCCAGGCCATCCTACCAGCCCCCAGATACATTGGCGCACACTATATATGTCGGAGACATGTTTTAGGCAACATATCGACTGCGAGAAATCCAGAAACCAAGGAATGAAATTTTTTTGGTACACAGCTGTCAAAACTTGGGATGGAAATCGACGTGGAAGGGGAAATACTGACGAACACTCAGCAGAGTGGAGGGAGAATGAGAAAACAGAAAGGAGAGCGGCGGGGGAGACAGTTCGTCATCAAGCCAAGCACCAGTTGAATGTGGTTCTAATTCAACTGCTTGTTGCTCTTGGATCGACATGGGAACCATCGATGGAGCAAAATTGGGAAAGTGTCCAAATTACGTGGCACTACCTTTTGAATGTGATATTTTTCTCTCGATAAAAAGATATTTGAATAGGATATTTTCTGCCCTTCAGGCAAGTTAATGATAACAATGTGCAAAACATATATTGTATTTACAAGGCCCAAGCCATTGCATAGTTTGCAATAGTTAGCGGTCTAAGTGTCATAATGGTTTAAAAAAGTTGAAGCTAATAAGATAAATAAAAGCACCTTGTACACTATTTGAAAAACTCATGTGTATGTATATATATGCACACACACACTCGTGATACCCGTGCACATGCACGGGATAGCAGTAAAACATCGCTGGTAGCAGACGACAGTACACGAGGAATGACAAAAATACGCATTGTGCAAAATGCAAGTGGTACTTTGGAACGCCAAGACTTCCCAAACTTTGTCGGCATGTCCGCTAAGTGCCACAGCAATTTCATAGGGATCGTGTGACGGTGAGCCGAGTTTTTAGTGTGCAAGCTTGGTATTATAATAGAGATACACACACACTCACATATAAACAATTGACCCCTCCCACACTCCTCCGGCTGAAGAAGCTGCAGAAAACAACCCATGAAGACCTACACTTACCTTGTGTAGGTCTTCTTGGGTTGCTTTATGCAGCTTCTTCGGCAAGGAGTGTGGGAGGGGTCAATTGTTTATTTCATCCTCGCCACCTGGGTTTAGTTGATTTGGTAAGAGCTGATTGGCTATTCCCTCCATTCACAGGTGAGATATGTGGGTGGGTCTAAAACACACACACACACACACACACACACACACACACACACACACACACACACACACACACACACACACACACACACACACACACACACACACTGTATGAGATTGGGGTGGTTGGAATTACACATTTTTAAAGAAGAAGGCACTTCCAACCAAAAGTAAAAAACTCGATCGACTGCGAATTTGAACAAAAAAGCGAGAGCAGATCCGGTCTCAGGGAAACATGTCGCCGGCTTCTGCATGAGGCCCTTCTGCGACTGCTGTCATGATGTGATTGTGACGGTATCGTCACGGCGTTTGTCAGGGTGGGAGAAATCAATTAATCATCTCCGTAGAACTCCCGACAGCTAAAAAAATATTGGTGATGCCTCCTGGTTGTGATTGGTGGGGCAGAAGACAATGTATCCTTGCGGCAGATAGTACTTGTTGGTTCCAGATTGTGCAGCAATAGCCACAACAGGACTCGATGTAGCATCCTCACCAATCACTGTTAGGGGTGTATCATTAACCAGTGTACACAGTGGGGTACAATAGTACGAGTCCAGTTGGAATTTATAAATTGAAACATGATAAAATAAATCATCGTGATATGAAAGCAAAACCACTTTCAAGGGATTTCCATGAACTCTTCAGGATAAAACAACACCTATTATAATAGGACAAAATAAAATCTGTGTTTATGCATCATAAATATAATCAGTGCGACGCACTTTTGCCATGAGAGTTGCCCCAACTCCATTTTGGATTGATTTATTTAGTTTATGAATTATGTTTGAGTCAGTCTTTTACTAACAGTGTTGTAATAAAATGCACTCCAGAGCATTTAATCAGACTGCCGAGATAAATTATATCTTTCATTTAAATGTATTCACCCGATATTATCTCCGCCACCGAAAGTGGACGGAGGTAATGTTTTCATCCCTGCCTGTTTGCTTGTGTGCAGGATATCTTAAAAAAGTTGTGGACAGATTCCAATGAAACTTGGTGGGCAGGTTGGGCGTGACCGCAACAAATTGATTCGATTTTGGAGAACATCCGAATCCAGATCCGGGCAGAGGTATGTGCTCGACTGAGTGCCCTTCTAGTTTATTCCGTTTCAATAAAGTCAGTCAATAATAACTATTATTAGAAGGGCACTTGGTGGAGCGCACAACTCCGCCATGTTAATGCCTGATCCACGAGAACATATCGGGCCCAATACATTTTTGAAATATCATGCTATATTGTTACGCATTTGGAAGCCTTTTGTACACAGACAGTCAGCACCCTCCGCAATTCAGTTATTTCGATAAGTATGTGTTTATAGTTAGGGTCCCGTCCCCTATGTCTAATGGGAATTTCATGTGTGCGCTGCGGGTTTCTTTTATAGTCAGGTTTTTTTTTTTACATCTTCAAATCAACCCTTCACTACTTCGCACCATCGACGCCATTGCCCACGTGCGCTCGACCACGGACGTGAGCGGAGGTTTCCTCACCTCAGAGCTCCGACTCCGCCCAGGAAAGGAGGGGGTTCCCCCTGTGAAATCAGGAAGCTCATCACCTGAGGGCCGACTCCGCCTTAACCAGATGGAGTGTTCGGCCTGACCAATGAAGGGAGGCCACTGATCGCCGACAACCCCTCGTCCAATCAGGAGGCCTGTGGCTGGAGAAGAGGAAGAGTAGAGTGATCGTCAGGGGTAGAGTACAGGAGTCATCGTGGCGATTGGCTTGATCTTGGTTCAAGCGGTCTTGCTCTTGGCGGTCATGCGGTCGGTCGAGTGAGAAGGGTTCGTGTCTGGGCTTGTCGCCATTGCTCCTGTTTCACCCCACGTTGGGCGCTGTATCCTCGTCGCCGAGTTTGGAGTCTCGGCTGCTCAACATCCAAAGCTCCTACAGACCACGGGTCCCACACGTGCAGTCGTGGTCCTAACCGCACGAGGCGGCCAGGCACCGACAAGACCCTGGTCCCCAGCTCGCCTTTCCCTCCTGGGCTGAGGGGCCGAATAAAGACCCATGGGGTCAATTTCTTGTGTGTGTGTGTGTGTGTGTGTGTGTGTGTGTGTGTGTGTGGCACCAGTCTGTTAAGTAGAATTGCATAATAGTCAGGTCAATATATGGAAAATACCCCCTCAACCCCCCAAAAATTGCTACAAAAGGTTTCTCAACCGATTCTGGTAGGTTTTAGTGTACTTTATAACATACTAAAAGTTTGCCAAAGTATGACCCCCGGAAAAGTGTTTTTTTCAAGATGGCGTCCAAGATGGCTGCCGAAACCTTTTAATGATCATAACTCTGTAACTATCAACTCAAATTTGATGATCTTGGTGTCTATTCCTAGGTTTTTGGGGGCAAAGAACACATTGAGATCAGAAAAAATGATGTTGGCCTACTATGTAACATCAAAATCCAATATGGCGTCAAAAATGAACACATTGTAACCATTTTTATATCACATAGCGTAAGTTAAGATTTTTTGCTGCAGCTGGGCACTTCAATTACCTGCGATAGGCTCATTACTGTGGTGTCGTGGCCGAGGTGCGAACAGGCAGACACGAGCTGGAGGGTAACACAACTCCACTTTATTGCCTCGAGTGAGAGGGTGGGCGTAGGATGCCCGTAACTCCACTTTAGTACGCACTCGATGCACCCTACAGGCACACGACATACAAGCCACTACTAATGATACCACATGCTGCTAACTGGTGCTACAAGTCCCTAGCGGGCGAGTCGGGACATCTGAAGCCATAACCACGTGATCACCACCATCCGTGAAACGGGGCTCCGCCCATACAATACATGCTCCGCCCATACACCACAATTACTACCTGCAGCAAATGAGCAACCTGGAGGAAAAGCACCCAGACGTTTATCGAAAGTTCCTTGATGGTTTTCATGTTGTTCGTAGGAGCAATCAGTGCCGGGCAGGGCTTAGTAGTGATCTTGCCATTGAACAAATGTTGATGAGGTCTCTAAAGAGCACTGGTGGTCTAACTCGCAGCAGTGGGATGACCGAGGACATGCGAAACCTTTTGATCTTATCTGCACCTGTAGCATCCGAGTACAACAGTGCGATCGATGCAGGATTTCACAGACCTGACCTATACTACAAGTCCGCAACACAAAGACTCAACTGAGGCACGCATCAAAAGAGATGCATCTGATCGAGAAAATTTGGATAAAGCTTGCAGCCTGCTCACCCTTCACATCTGATTCTACTCCGAGAAACATTGTCAACGGGATAGTGGCTGGGCCAGATGTGAATGTACATGCCTTTGAATCGGTTGGGAACAAGATCATTGAAGATATAATCGGAAAGTCGGCATTTACTTACAAATTCAAGCGGAAAGACAGAGCCCAAATCCTTGGGAATATCTATGCTGTGAAGATTGCTCCTGATCGTACCATTGATCCTGCCCTTCTGTTCCAGCGTTTCCTTGTGGTGTCAAGGTCATGATATCTTTCCCTTGAAGATGTTTTGACGTATGAACTAAGCCCCTACCCTCCAGCGCTCTTTGAGGTCAGGAAGATTCTTCAAAAAGCAGACAAACCTCAGCTTGCTCAGGCAATTCGAGACCATGCTGCGGACTTATCAAGTGAGGCTGTGATGAACTCTATTCCTAAAACAGATTGTTACGTGCTCGATGGTGGCTCTTTGCTCCATCGTTTACCGTGGAAGAAAGGCGACTCATATAATGAAGACTTCACTGTGAGACATTACGGACTAACGACAGTGGTGTTTGATGGCTATGGTGAACGTCCCTCCATAAAAGACAACACACATCAGAGACTAGGACAAAACCTGCACCCTATTGTTAGTTTAACTGCAGAAACAGTTTTCAGGCAAAAAGGAGGACTTTTTGTCTCGTGACAAAAACAAGGCAGACATGATTGCTCTCATCAGCACAGCACTAACTAAAAGGGGATGCCACGTCATTCAGTCGCCAGGGGATGCCGACGTTGATATCGTTAAGGCAACTGTTGAACGATCCCGTCATTGCACCACAACGTTGGTCGGTGAGGATACAGATTTGCTGATCTTGCTCCTTCATTACTCTAGAACAGACAATGAGATCATCTACTTCCGTTCTGACGCAAACATGCAGTCAAAAGAACACAAAGTGTATAACATTAACCTGTTGAAAGACACTTTAGGAGACGATGTGTGCAATGACTTGCTCTTTGTAGATGCCTACACAGGCTGTGATTCAACTTCAAGGATTTTTGGCATCGGAAAAGTCAGCCTTCCGAAAATTAGTGAAATCTGATCCTGTCATGAAGTCCTGTGCTAGTGCATTCATCCTTCAAAACAAATCTCAAGAGGACATATCAGATCTTGGAAAAGACCTGATGGTTGATCTCTTTGGTGGCAAGTCGAATGATACGCTATCATCACTGCGCCATATCATTTTCACCAAGAAAGTGGCAACTGCTCAAGCATTTGTCACTCCTGAACGGCTTCCACCAACATCACCTGCAACAAGATTCCATAGCCAACGTGTGTACTTTCAAATTATGGGATGGATGGGGATGGCAAATGAAATGAACCCAACTGAATGGGGATGGAAACAGGAAAATGATCAGTTAATTCCAATTACGACCCAAAACAATGCTGCGCCTCACGAAGTCTTGAAAATTATCCATTGCAACTGTTCGAGGGGGTGCAAATCCTCTCGATGCAGCTGCAGACGCTATGGACTCCCCTGCACTGCTGCATGTGGCCCTTGGCAAACTGAAAACTGTGACAATCCAAACAACACTCAAGAGGTCGATACTGAGGAGGATGACACTCAAAACTGAACGCTCTGAAACTTATTCTATGGACAAAGGTTGGATTTTTGTGTTACATAATAGGCCAACATCAGTTTTTTTGATCTTAATGTGTTCTTTGCCCCCAAAAACCTAGGGATAGACACCAAGATCATCAAATTTGAGTTGATAGTTACAGAGTTATGATCATTAAAAGGTTTCGGCAGCCATCTTGGACGCCACCTTGAAAAAAAAACACTTTTCCAGGGGTCATACTTTGGTAAACTTTTAGTATGTTATAAAGTACACTAAAACCTACCAGAATCAGTTGAGAAACCTTTTGTAGCAATTTTTTGGGGGTTAAACTGTATATTGACCTGACTATAACTGTTTTCTTTTCATTGTACACTGCATTTTATTCGTGATCAAGTCTGCTCTGTGTCTCCCTCCCTTATAAATAAACCCTCTTGTTAAATGGTCCAGTTCGTTGCCTGTTGTTTCTACCATTGACCCAGCACGGTGCGGGCTTGATAAATAGTGAGGCCGGCGGTGCCGTAAGTTGTCATTGGGTCCGACGGACTTTGGTAATTCCGCTCGGTTACACCAGACCGAGGTCGCCAGAGCGACCCGGCTCGACAGAGTCCGTCGAGGGTGTGGTTTTCCCCGGTAGTTGGACGACGTGGGTACTTAGGTATATTGAAATTAGGCAATTAACCCTACCCCACGCCGTCAAAATATTGGCGACCACGGTCCGCTAAGGGACCCGTGACCTTTCGGACTTATCCGAGAGTCACGACCTAAATTCCGGGGTGTTCGGTGGAGACGACCCTACTGCTCCCCCTAGTGGTCGTTTATCGCCACCGAACCCCAGCCCACAACAATATCTCGTTTTTGGCCCGATCTCTCAATGGTGAAAAATCACTTAAAGATCAAATCATTCTCGTATCCAGATCCGGATCTTCTCCAAAATCGAATCAATTCGTCGAGGTCACACACTCAGAAACCTGCCCACCAAGTTTCATCCGAATCTGTCCACAACTTTTGAGATGCCGTGCTATATATCGTATTTGGCATGATTTCTCAATGGTGAAGAATTACGATAAGAAATTAAATAATTATTGTATCTGGATCCGGGTAAATAAGACAAGTTTGCCAAACTATGTCTCAGGAATCACCCAGGAGTGCACGTCGAGCATGTAGGCCTTGTGGCGCATCTCAGACCTTGGATTCGACTACCCAGCTCGAAATGAGACCACTTTTCACTTGTTATTGTCAAGTTAGACCATTATCTTCCAATTTAATTTTTGAAAAACAATTTAGAAAGAGCTGTGTTTCTGGAGTATATCGATAAAGTTACATCTGAGAATGAACGATGTGTATTAAAAATCTTCTCCGTGCGAACTCGCACGGAACCAATTACGCCAGCCTGTTCCACGTCATCGGGAACGGTCGGGACCAATTTAAGACTTGGAAATTCAACATTTGCTGCTTATTGATTAATTTTTGTCATGCAAGGTCACACGAAAGGACCTGTTTACCATCAGTACCACATGAAAAACTTGTTGCAAATTAACCATCTCAAAAATCTGTTTGCGATACTCTGACAGAACACCTGTAGTTTACCAGGTGTTAAATATTCTGTTGGCTGATTGGATTGGCCTCAAGGTACGCACACTCAACTCGAAGCTGTCTTGCCTGGGTTTGAATCCAGAGTCCGGACCCAGTTATAAACTGTCGTCCTGGCGTTTCACAGGCAGGGTGATTCATCAACATGTGTGCCGTCCCTCAAATGGACATTAAACTGGGCGTCCCGTCTGCCCACATTAGTTGGTGGACATTAAAGATCCCACGGTGTCCTTTGCAAAGAGAAGGCAAGCTATCGCTGGAACCATGAACTGAAATTACAAATTCCTGGTCAAACTACTGCTGGGAGAGGGAGGACAAACCACCCAGCATGATTCCAGGCCAAGAAACCGGTACGGCGGAACCTACGCTCTGCAACACAGAGGAGAGTGCATTGGATCGGAATACAGCATTGTCTTCACTACTGATATGGTGGTTTTGTGATCACTTCTGGATAATCCACGTGGTGTTTATTTCTACTTTGTACTAAGTCTTCCTGTGATTTGTAAATTTAGCAACTGGCACACTGTATAAATTATAGAATCAGGTCAGGTCAGGTATGGAAGCATGCACCAGAGCAGCACATCACTGCATCCACTTTCCACTGGGACTCCAGTGGCTTCCATCTGGCTATCGCCCAGGCAGATTCCTGGCCCATCCCCATCTCCATGAGATGCCGATCAACCTGCTGCAACCACAAGGCACGTGATCAGCCCATTGGCCTCCTCCACTCACAAGGCTCCCTCGCTCAGAGAACCTGGTGAGCAAGATCAGCATCAGGAACAAAAATTCACATGTCCATACAGCCACAGATGACTCTCATGGACTATGTAGGTAACATCTCATGTGGGTCTCTCTCAGCAACCACTCATTGGACAAAAAATCCGACCAGCGATAGCCAAGGTTTCAACCTGGTCCAAAGAGACCTGGTACCAAAAGAATTAAGTCTCCGTCTCAGATCCCTGGTCAGAGTCCAAGTCACATCCGTAGAGCAACACTGGAAACACGAAGGACCTGAAGACTCAGACTTTCGTCCTCATGCACAGGTACCGACTGCGCCACATCCAAAGATCCAGTGAATCCATGACTCCCCAGGCCCGACCCAGACGTCTATTGACCTCTGACTCACAGGCAGCAGAGACATGAATATCACTGCCAAGGTAAGTGAATCTCTCCACGACCTCAACATCTTCACCACAAACAGGCACAGACAGGACAGCAGCATCCAAGAAGTCAATGAAAGCCTGGATCTCAGGTTTGACCCAGGAAACCCGTAATCCCCACGGATCCGACTCCTCATTCAGCACCTCGAGGGCCCCCAAAAGAATATCTAGAGTCTCTGCAAAGATGACTGCATCATCTGTGAAATCAAGGTCAGAGATCTTGACATTCCCAAACGATACACCGCAGCTTGATCTCTCCGACATCCTTCCCAGAATCCAATCCATACAAGTGCAGAAAAGTGTAGGGGCCAGTACACACCCCTGACGAACTCCAGTATCAACTGGAAATAAGTCAGAGATGGTACCACCACATCTCACAGCACTCTCAGTACCAGAGTAGAGTTCAGACATCAAATCGACCAGTTTTGGAGGCACCCCACGAAGACCAAGAATCCTCCAGAGGACATCCCAATTCACTGAATAAAACGCTTTACAGAAATCAACATAGGCTGCAAGCAGCCCCTGCCGAAACTCTCGTCTGCGTTCGGTGAGGACACGAAGAGCAAGGATACGGTCAATCGTTGATCTCTTTGGTGTAAAGCCTGACTGCTCTGGGTGCTAATGCTCAAGCAGATGGTGGCGAACCATATCAATAATTATCCGAGCAAAGACCTTGCCCGGCACTGAGAGCAGCGTCACCCCTCGGTAGTTGTTGCAGTCTTGGCGATCACCCTTCCCTTTCCAGAGAGGAACAACAATGCCCCTCTTCCAATCAGTTGGGATGATGCCTGTGTTCGAGGCAGAGCACAGAACTGCATGCAACGACACGAGTGCAGCATTTCCACCAGCCTTGAGAAGTTCAGCATGGATGCCACAGATCCCAGGAGCTTTACCCCGTTTCAACCGGTTAACCGCAACCTGTGTGTCCACAAACGAAGGTGGATCACAGTTGATTGGAGAGTCAGCAATAGGGATTGTAACACACCAAACATCCAACTCGACAGCTGGTGGATCAGCTTTGTACAGCCACTCAAAGTAACCAGCCCAGCGGGCCATCACCTCGGACTCCTCTGTCAAGAGCCTACCACACTCTGCTCTAACTACAGTACACCGAGGGATGGGTTTGGAGGAATGCAATGCACGAATTCCACTGTAAGCAGGATGAGAATCACTTGACCACAGGTGATGCTCTACCCCCTCACAGATTCCTCGCACATAGGCCTCCTTGTCCACAGTCAGCACACGTACAGTTTTATGCCTCAACTCCCTGAACAGCTCAGCTCTGCCATTCAGCCTGGCCTGCGACTCTGGTCAATGCTATGCAGTGTCCCTTGATAGACCACATTTTTCTTCGCCCTCCGGTGGGTTCCAAGACATCCACCGGCAACATCAAGGATGGTGGTCTTGAAGGCACTCCACAAGTCTTCAGGATTCCCCAAAGCACCTCGACCCCCCCCCCCCCCCCAAATCCCCACTCAGCTTGTTCGCAAACTCCTCAGTTACCCTCTCACCCTTCAGCTTGCCAACATCTAGCCTAGGCTGAGATGGTATCATTTCCCAGATTTAAGCTGCAACCACAAGCCAGTGGTCAGTATTGAGGAAATGAGCACTCCGGTAGACCCTGTGGCTCTGGATCATCCTCCAGCGACCAACGAGCACATGGTCAATCTTCTTTGCCACATCGCCAGCGTTGGAATACCAAGTCCAGCGATGAGCTTGTGAGCACTGAAACCATGAACCAGCCAACCTAAGTCCATGACTTCTTGCAAAGTCAAGGAACTTGGTGCCATTCTGGTTCACAGTTCCAGACCCATGGGTACCAACACATGTCTCATAACCATCCCTATCAGTTCCATTCGACGCAATGAAATCCCCCAAGACTAAAGAGTACCTCGCCTGGGGAACTGATCAGCCACAGACTCGAGTGTGGCAGAGAATCAGCCACAGACATGAAACCACTCACCTCATTCGAAGCATAAACAGAGACCAGGGAAACTGCACCCAAGGAGTGACGACTCCTTAGTCTCATAATACGCTCGTTGACCGTTGTTACCTCAATTATCATTGGAGTCAGCTTATTGGACACAGCTACAGCAACTCCCTGGGCATGGTAACCATCAGAGCGACCAGACCAATAGTAAGTGTAACCACCCGCCATGATCTCGACACTATCTGGTCTCCGAACCTCAGAGAGTGCTGCAATACCGATGTAGAAACGCTTCAGCTCAGATGATAACAGAGACAGGTGATCATCCTCTCTTAGGGAGAGGACAATCCAGGCACCCACCCGAAGGGACCACCTCAGAATAATAATAAATAATAATGTACATCAAGTCAGTTGAAGAAAACTATTTCCTTCTATGCAGTGATATACAACCACAGCACCTCATCCAAGTTGCAAATTATAAAATATTCAATGAACTTTTGACTAAATAAACCAAGATGTCCAAAAAGCCACTTTGTAGATGATTAGCGACATCATGTTTGAACAAGCCGTTGGAGAGAGAGATCAGCACGGGAAAAAAAGTTAATATTTTGAGTTAAAATCACGTCCCACGAGACTGTCCAAAGAGAGCACCTGGGGGGGGGGGGGGGAGAGAATTACATTCATATAAACTAATCTCAATAGATAAAAGAACAAAGCTGTTATGGAAACGTACCCGGAACAAGAGTTCCCAGGTTTGTTGCAATGGGATGATGCACTAAATTCATTAAACGATAGTGTGATGACCTTTTAAATACCTGCAGAATCAAATCGGAGAGTTCACAGAACAGTTAACCCCAGGCAGTGTTCAAGTACATAAGCAAATTTAAATTAAAGAAAGATTATAAAGGTCATATATAAAAAAAATATTCCAGAACTTACCACCGTTGATGCAGTGTCTGACCCGCCACCTTATTTACATGTGCAAGTACTACAAAACTAGAGGTTCTTGGAAGCTGTAAGAAGGTGATTTGTGTTGTACAATGTTTAAGTATATTATTATTTTGAAATAAAATAAAGATTGTAAAGGTCATATATATATATATATATATATATATATATATATATATATATATATATATATATATAAATAAAATAAATTCCGGAAGTTCACCGCAGTTGGCACAATGGCTATTACACCACCGAATACAACACGTTTCATGAGTTCTCCGTGCCTCTTGTTTTGGGGTCTTTACAACGTCCTTAAACACAGTAAATTTCCTGTTTGTCATTATTTTCAATTTTGTTTGACTGTCAGACAGGCAGAGTAAAATATAATCTCACTCCTGTCTGCGCATGCCTGATCGGGACGAATTGAGAACCAAAGTATTGTTAAACTGCAGGTTTGTTTTCCGATTCATGCTCCAATTTGTGTTCAAAACATAACATTCACTATTAAGTAGTTCCTCGATCATAAAATGACATTTGGGGACGGACGGACAGACAGAAGTGAACCAATTGCTTAACCCCTCTTTTCGCTTAGCGTGCGTGGGCTAACTACCTACACAATGAGAAACTGCTCTGCTCATACATCACCCGTTATATCGCAGCAACCTCTCAAGCTGGAAAATGCAGACAAGATGAACACGCACCACACACACACATGGCACAATGAAAAGGAGAGACTAGAATGAAAACCAATTTAATGTAGTTTCTCCACTTTAACACTGCCAAATAATACTAGCACACCAAACAGTGTACAGTACTTGCAATAGTAGAAGCAAGAAGTCGTTTTGGACACCTGAATGAACACCTTCATACACGAGCCATACCTTACAGGATATCTGAGGTTATTTCACCACACTCAAAAAATAATGAGTTGCTACGGCAGGGTCAGCTGGATCGCTTCCATTCCAATCGATCACCATGTAGTCACTGTATACATATCATGTACGCAGCAGGGGTAGGAGGGGGTTTAAGAAAAGGAGAACCAGATGCGGGGGATGAAGGGTGGGACAAGATGAATGTATGGATCTGAATGAATTGGGTAGGGTGGATATTATTCTTTTTGCTTACATAATATGTCGATGGATTCGATCACTTTTTCAAACATCTCAAATAAAATTAAATTCCAAATTCGTTTCTCAAAATATAGGATCCCAAAAGGTTGAGCTTCGGGTGTCACGAAGCGAAAAGTTACGACGAGGGAAAACTGTGATCAGATCTTAAAATTACGATCTAAATTAATAATAAAAATGCCAAATTAGCAGATTATTTTGTTTTCCCCACTTTATGCGCTACGTACTCGGACGCGGGTCGAATTACTTCGTGCCCCCGTAACAATGTTCCAAAACTTTGACGGTCCACGCGAAAACGCATACTCCAGTGGTTCACAGAGTGCAGACACAAGTCAGATTTTGCTTGTGGTGAAAACAAGCCTCAGGATCACCTACGAGGGTTCAAAAGCAACGGAGATCAAATGTAATTACGTTTCGAGACAAACCGGTCGATAACATCGACTGAATCACAATTCAAACGTAACCAGGCTAGGTAAAGGCCCAAAACGGCATCGGTCATAATACAGCTGTAGCTACCAAAGTTTAAATATTTACAAAACACATTTGGTTATAAAAAAACAAAAAAACATTGACATTCGAGTTTGCACATTTTGGGTCCATTATTGCCCTTGTTCAAAACAAAATGAACAATAAAAGAACCCCCCCCCCCCCACAATATGACGACAAGGCCATTATTCCAAAGGTAAGCATTTTGTGGAAACGCCAAACGAGAGGATCTACACCGTACCACAAAAAGTATAAAAGGCATGTACAAAATGGAAACCACATTTCCATTCTACACACAACGTCTGATGCAGCCAAAAAATAAAAAAAAAAATAATAAATTTTAAAAAATAATAATAGTAATAATAAAGAAAGAAAGCACATTGCATAGGATGGACCGTCAATTTTTCCACTTAATAAACGCTGCATTTGTCATTCAGCTTACAACATGCACAGGGTACACAAACTCCAGACAATGTAGTTGGCAACGCTCGGAGAGCATACTTGAGGGTAAATGGAAGGAATCGTCTGAAGTGAGGGTGGAGGATGGGCGAAATGCTGCCCAAGTTTATTCCATGAACATCCACCCAAAGCTGTTTGTATTTTTAGACTTGGAGCCAACCGTTGTGTGGGCCACACAAAGTTAGTTGGCTCTGCCTTTACTTTTGCAGCACTCTGTGCAGTAGCACATGACCAGACTCAGTGGCGTAACGGTTAGAGCGTCCGCCATAGTCTGGGAGGTCGGCGGTTCGATCTCCGGCCGGCTCGTACCAAAGACTTTAAAAATAGTACGTGCTGCTTCCTTGCTTGATGTCCAGCATTCAAAAGGATGCAGCACAGAGACAACCGCTATTAGTTGGCAAAATAATAGCGCAGGCCTCGATGGGCCCAATGGCCTGCATATCGGAAGTTTGACCATTTATCGCTGAATGACGGAGGCCTAAAGAGTTGCAATGTAAATACAAGTACCACCATTACGCCGATGCTATAAAACACCCATTATGGCAAGAATGTGGTCACGGCGTTACGATACAAAAAAAAAAGAAGGAAATATAAAAAACTATACAATACAAATGTACATTCAGCAGGAAAAAAAAAAGAGAAAGAAAAAAGGGGATCACATATCAATTTTAAAGATTATTTGTAATTAAAAAAAAAAAAGAAAGAAAATAGACCGCAAGTTTACCTTGAAGACACCACAAGACCATTCAAGGCAAACGGTACAACCTACAGTTAGAAAGAACAGTAGTTTGAAGTTTGGTTTTTGAACTTCTTAAGTGTAAAATTCTATGTACATTTATATAGAGTTTATCTCGAACCAACCAGCACAAGTTTGCGTGTAGGAAGCAAATTCAATAGATTAAGGAACTTGCTTTAAGTGCAAACCAAACACTGCATGCCTGAAGACCACACGCACAACCGTGCCTCCGGTTTCCCTTTGATTGCACACATAAACCATCGATCCGTTTCTACACATGGCTCGGTTGTTTGAGGAAAGGCAACGCACGGCGGTACCCTTTTAATTTTCTACAAACGATATGAGGGGCGTCCAAAATGTTCTCGGGATGAGATACAACGGTCAGAGACAAGGCAACTAGTTATTTGTTTTTCCGTGCACTTGCTCCGATTGTCTTGGAAATTGCAGTTTACGTCGGTGAAATGCGTTTCAGATCGTCCCTTCAGCGTCGTCTATGTTCCTCCGGTCGGTTCATCGGCGTTGGTGAATCACCAAACAGGGGGAGATTTCAACAGTCGAAAGATAATCGCAACTGAGGACCATGTCCGGGCTGTCAGGGGGTTGATCTGGATGTTAGACGTCATAGTTAATGGCTGACGGTGCATCGAGAGTTCTGTGCACGACGAGCGTGTCGTCGTCGTCCACATCCCTCGGAATTGCCCCTGATGGCCTGCCATGGCTTTTTGAAAGAGACTGGCAGTTTTGTGAGGCACGTGGACAATCCCCAGGATTTGCCTGGCTGAAGATTGGAGGTGGAATTTATTGGGTGACTCACACATTCCACTTTGGTTTCAGGATCGTAAAAGTGAAAACCCTGTTTCACCGGCAGTTATTAGAAGAGTGCTACGAGTCTCGTCGATCTGCATCGAGTATTTTGAGAAGCTCGTGAAATAATGCCAACCATCGTGATATTCATCTCGAGTGCTGGTTTTTTGGCGTTGGAAATACCCATGTTCGTGGACGATGGTGAAAAAGCTACCCGACCTTCCATAAATAAATAAAGAAATAATAAATTCCAAGCAAAATGAAGAATATTTCGATGACATCGACAAGATAATCTCCCGTGATTAATTAGGTTTTGACTTGGCCAATAGTTTGTGGGTCAGTTGCACATCTGCAGGCTCTCATGTGGGGTTACCTTCGTCGGCCGACCGTTTTCAGTCGGGTGACTTCAGCAACTGCGGAATACGAGGGCGCACCTTCAACTATACGTTCGCAGCTGGCACTTTCTTTTTCCCAAAACACTCAATACCACCTCAATAACACCTCAATACAACACCTCAATACTCAGTTTTAGTTGTTTCAGTCGGTCAATTGTGAGCGTCCTTAGTCTTCCATTGTTGAACGACGTAGCAAACTTCTGGATTATACTCCAAAAACACCAAACGACATCAGGTTCGTTAAAACCAATAGCATACAACAAGCAGACATGAACGTTTATGATGAGCAAAGAAATCTGTGGCTCAAGGGTACTAAACAAATATCCCGTTCCTTGAACTTTGTGAATGCCCCCCATATCAGCATTCTCGCATTGTTTTAAAACCACGTAAGCAGCATCACGTGTGTGACTACAAGACAAAGTTTGTGTGGCATTTTTGTTTGACAAAATAATCACAAACCCAGAGTGTGACGTCTGAATTATGAAGTAACAGCAAAATACAAATCTACGCGTCACGCAAGCACAGAATAGAAGACATGACTTACACACAAATGAACAAACTTTTAATTCTACTTTATCATGTACAGATGTTTATAAGCTAAGTTGGTAAATGTAAAACGACATCATCTCAGCAATGTGAAAAAGACGAACTTTTTTTTTTTTTTTTCAAAGCTACAGTAAAACCCTTGCAAAGGTATGAACGTCGCGCTTCTTGCCAGGCCGTCTTCCGAGAAGAGCTGGAGACCAACTTTCGATGAACAAGCAATCCGCTCATGCTGAGCCGTTGGCAAAAAGAAAGAAAGAAAAAAAAAAAAAAACACAAAACCTTTTTTTCAACTAGTTCCGTCGTCTGCGAAGGGCGACACAAGGTCTTCAGGAAATCCAAAGACCGTGTACAAATGCATGAAATCTATTTTTGAGATCACCTATTAGAATTAATCATAAAGGGGAAGAAAAGAGGGAACGAGTTGCAAGGTCTTCAAAAACACCTGGGGAAAGGCACATTGCACACGGCATAAAATCAAAACGTGTGCTCATCTTCAAAACCGATGCACAACAATGGCTACACAGCTTCATTCAAAATAGAACAAGAAGCGAATACTTCGATATCGCGCGGCTGGGGGCAATAAACGTCTAGGTAAAGAATGATGAAACAATTTTGCAGTTATAAAATTTAAATGTCGACACGGCGAATTAACATGCATGATGGGAAGAGTTGTGACGTTGGACAAATTTCTATTTATAGCCCTCAGATCAAAGGGACGGATGCGGCCATAAGTGTGACAGAAGACACGGGACAGAATAGCCAATTATATAACAGCGCGATGTCGCCGCGCTGTAACAAGAAAAAGAGCAATCACAGATTGCAGACCCTCGGCAGGACTTCTTTTGAGTGGTGCGTTTTTATGGGTTTTAGGGTAAATCCAATATGGCTGCCGAACCATGTGACCAATGACATCATCTGTGTGAACCTTTTGTTCCTCATGGACAGGCGGTCATACATGTAAAGTCTCGCCTCGATCTTTTCAGCCACATCAGAGAAGAAGATTTTTGAAGGTTAAAAACAAAAACAAAAAACAATATGGCTGCCGAATCACGTGACTAATGACATCATAAATATGCAATTATGACGTCATAACGAGGGTACCCATGACGTCATAAAAAAAAATCACACTCATTCCCCATGAGGGAGTACTTGCGATGTGACAAGTTTCAATTTTTTTCCCTTGCGCGGTTTCAGAGATACAGAGGTCCAAAGTTTTTCCAACATTGCTGCCACAACACGTGACCTATGACATCATGATTATCATGAAAACATTCTACATGAGTAGTCGCACCGATGGTGAAAATTTAGGCTCAATCCGACAAGCGGTTGCGGAGATAAACACCAAAATTCTGTGCGGACAAACAGACAGACAAACGGACCCAAATGCGATACCCTCTCCGAATCCTTCGGCGAGGGTAACGATGTGCCACAGCGTATTCGAACATTTTTTAACAGTTTGCCTGAAAATGGAGATCCCTCGACCCCTCGAGAAAGAGTTTCAGTGACGGCGATGAAGATTGTGCGTTTGTGCTCACGGTGACTTTGCGTGGGATCAAATCGAGTTTTGGCAGCAGATGCTTTTGATGCCGGGTGATACACACATCCCACAAAACGTTAACCTGAACACCGGCCACTCAGAGTTGTTCATGGTTTCTTGGAGATCTCTTGATTACTAAAGTGGAACTTCAGGTGGAATAAGTTGCCAGGGTGTGCTCGCCGCAATTATATGAATCATTAAAAAATTACTGCAATGATAAAACTGCATGGACCCGTACCGACACTCGCAAACAATCACGTTAGAAGGGAAAACGCACAGGAAAGCTCAAAACACTTTCATGGTTAACATTTCACCTTTGTCCTCAATGGTCAGCGGTGGCGGTACTCCCGCTCCCGCTCACGGTCACGTTCACGATCACGGTCACGGTGCCGTTCCCGATCACGGTAATAGTCGTCATGGCGTTCACGACTACGAGAGCGTTCCTTATGCCTGCGGCTCTTTTCTCGTGATCGGCTGTGGTCTCGCTCTCGAGAACGTTCCCGTTTCCTGCACACAAACACAACACAACACAACACATACACCCAAACAAACAAACACACACACACACACACACACACACACACACACACACACACACACACACACACACACAAACCACACACCCAAACAAACACATGCAAATACACATATAAGTGCAAACACGCAAACACACACAAACAGACAAAGAAAAAGATGGACTCATTGGTAAAAAAAAAACAAAAAAAAAAACAAACCTCCTGTAAAACGGATATTTTAAAATAAAAATGTTCTGCTGACGACCAATGGGTTTGTATGTTGGCCATCACATCTGATCCATCACACCCTACTCATTTAACCATCGTCTCAACATGTCCTTGTAATTCGTTTAACAACAACACAAACATCTTACTTTCCTTATCCTCCAACAGCTCCTCCATGAGCCTCAGATTACCTTAAGAAAAAATAAAAAAATAAAAAATAAAACAGCCATGTGAGGATTGTTTGAGACAGTAGAAGTAAGGAAAGCAAGAAAAGGGAATAAAATGAAGGAGCAAGGCGAGGGATGTGCGAAGGACAAAGCAATAAAGTTGTGTATACGTGCCTCCCTCCGGAGCCGTAAGACTTGGACTCAATGCCGTGCAGACAGTCCTGCAGCGAACTAATCAGCACTTTACACCGCTCATCGGCAGACACCTTGGACTGCTTGATGAGCGAGATGGCAGTGACCAGTGTCTCTATTGCGCTGCCGTATTCCCCTGCAAAACGCCCAAGCAAAAGAAACATTTGTAGCTTTGTGATCACGACGCTGTAGTTGTTCTTTTTCTTTTCACAACTGCGGCGTCTCACGTTGTCTTTCCTTTTTACAAACCACGGAGCCGACAAGAGATTGGCAATCAGGAACCAAAACCGATTGCGTCACAGTCGACCGTTAGCTCAGTTGTTGGTGCATAGGTCAGAGAGCAGGTGATGAAACGAGGAAGCACCCACCCACCCACCTGCGCTGGCATCCGAAACGGCGCGAGAGATGGCACTGCTCGAGATGGCACGATTACGGTTCATGATTTCCTCAAATTCGGCCTCACTCAGACCCCCACCTGGTGGCTCCATATCCCTGCCGAGTAAGATTATTTAACAGAAAAAGAGGATGAATCAAATGGGAGAATGACAACAGAAGAAGTGAAAAGTAAATAATCCTACTCATGCACAAAAAAAAAATAAAAAATAAAAAAATAAAAGAAGTGAACAAAAATTTAAATGCTTGTTCATATTAAACGACCCACCGACCAAAAATAAAAATAACTTTCGAGGCAATTCAAATTTGGCCTGACCTTTTGATTACCAAATTACGCTAATTAGTAATAATAATAATAATAATAATTATAAAAATAATAATGACGAGAAGAAACCCTTGGTTAAAAAAAATACCCTGATATTATTTTTTAAAAGAAAGCCATTTATTATTGCACTGGTTGAACGAGATCAAAAACGGGACGTTACACGTTTCTTAACGGCAAAGAAACGTTTTTCCAGGAATGATCGAAGCAGTGATCTGTTGCCTATTCACTGCCCGGGTTCAATTTTTCCCGTAGCTTTGGATTAATTTGAGGCAACCTTTCATTAATTCGGACCCATGACCTTGATTAGCCCCATGACCCATGATCCCATGACCGAATTCGGACCCATGATCATTAACCTTTCCTAAGCCAACCGTCTTACTAGTTCCAGTGCTTCCTTCCCTCCCTCCCTTTCCTCTTATCCTGTTAGTTCATTCCCTCAATGTTTGTCTCACTGTCGGACGTACCTTCCTCTTCCATGAACCTCACTCCTGCAAAGAAAAAAAAAACAAAATCCAGGTCAAATTTGTAGCACACCACCCCTCCCCTCTCCACCATTTGCCCCCCTCCCCCCCCCCATTCTTTGCTACGTCGTAAAATATGAACAAATAATGGTTTATTATGATTCAGTAATTATCTCAATATCACACCAATCCGACACATGCCTCCTTTTATCGCTTATTTTCATTAATGTATGTTCATACCCTCTCCCTCCCCTCCTCGGTCCTGCTTCCAATAATTGGAGCACACAAGATTTGAAGTGCTTTGTAGGGCCATAATGAAGAGAGCAAAGTGAAAACACAAGTCATTGTTCCATCAAAGCGAAAACAGCCGGAGATAGTGCACCGGTCTCCGAGCTGCCTCCTCTAAGATCGATCCTCGAACGGATTACAAACAGCCGGATTGGTGTACCGCAAGCGGGGGGCGGGGGGAGGGGGGTTTCATCCATGTATCTGCCGTCCCTCGGGTGGACGTTAAATTGGGAGTTCCGTCCGCTACCATTAGCTAGTGGACCTTCAATATCCCACTGTGTTTTGACGACGAGGTACGCGGCGTCCTTCAGCCCCCTAAATGAGTTGCAAATCCCTGTACTAACCTACGGGGGCACTGCATCAGCAATACAGCTGCACTTTCCAGAAAAAAAAAGATGCAACTAGCAACTACACTTTGCATATGCTCCGATCGGATCACAGCGAAAGACGGCGGACAGTCAGCAGGAGCGAATGACAAGTTAAGAGCAAATAAAATAAAACAATAAAACAAGGAAAAAGCAAATAAAAGAGGAAGGTTACACAAACATAATACACAAAAAGCAAAAGCACTACATGTGTGTAGATAAAGCAAGAATGTTATAAAAGGATCAGAGTTTAAATCATTTACAAAGCTGCACCCACAATTGTGTAACAAGTTAATTTTTCTTACAATTTCAAGGTTTCATTTAATTTTTAAAAAAATAATAATAATTCCCCTTAAGTGCGAATGTTGGTGCCTTCGTATGGATTTATTTGCAGTCTGGAAGATTAAAGTGCCTTCTAGAGTAAGAATTATATATATTTATATGTATGAGAATGAAGGCTAAAATGTGGAAATTTTTAACTGGATTCGGAATGATTGGCAGGCCTGTGGGCGGTGTGTGTCATTTTGGAAGCTTGTAAAATGGACCAAGAGCACAGGTATATAATTGATGCGTTTGAAAAACATTCAAAAGAGCTTGCACAGCATAGAAGCAAAGAGCATCATCACAATGAAGTGGTGAGATGTAAAGATGTTGAAAGTACCTTCGAAATTCCCCACGGTCAAATGGCGGTGGCCGCCCAAATGGTTCCAACGGTGGAGGACCCCGGCCATCCGATGGGGGGTGAGGAGCACCGCCGGGCGGGAAGAAGGCGGGGTTAACATGTGGTGCCGGCAGCGGCATGCCAGGGGGTGGAGGGGGGTGTGGAAGCCCCATGTGTAGAGGCGGTCCAGAGGATGAAGCTGGCGGCATTGGTGGGGGTAAGTGGGCCGAATGAACACCAGGAGGGCCTGGTCTTAGTGGGAAGGCTCCAGGAGGTGGAGGTGGTGGTGGGGGTGGTGGCAGGGGACCCTGTGCTGGTCCGCGGTGATGCGGGAGAGATAGCGGCAAGAATGGTCCGAAACCTGATGAATGACCTACAGGAGGCATCGGTGGGGGTGGTCCGCGAAGAGGCTCTCCCGGAAAGCCGTGATGGAAGGGCTGTCCAGGGATGACGACAGGAGGAGGGAGTCGGTCTCCACCACGATGTGGCGGGCCCACAATGGCCATTGGCGGTGGGCCTTGCATGGGTGGTGGTGGTGGTCCCATGATGTTCGGTCGACCCATCGGCAACGAAGGATGATGATTAGGTGGAATTCCACGTGGTGGAAGTTGCACTGCACAAAAGGAGAAAAAATATTGGGGTAAGGCAAAAGGTGTTTTTCCTTAAATTATAAAACAAAATCAATGTTCAAATTCAGCTTGCTCAGGTCTAATGCCGAAAACTAAGCTCTGTCACGCAATCAATTCAAGCGACAAACAAGGCTTCACATCACACCGTATGAACACAGTGAAGATGACAGAAAATGAAGTTTACATGTCAGTGGAATGCCAGAAGGCTTAAAATGAAACCAATCCAAAAGACAAAGATCAAGTCAGTCCAAGGTAGGCCTCAGTATTCCAAGAACAAGAAATTCCAGCAACACTCGGTGTATGGCAGTGATCTAAAAGAAAGACTCGAGTGTCCGCCATCGCAAATCCCCATGCTTCCCACCGAAAGCAAAGTAAAAATGGTGCCAATGACAACGGCAAACAAAGACACAAAGGTAAAAATAAACAAAACGAGAAACTAGGAAGCATCTCAAAACGAAAAAGCCCGTCCCTGCGTCTGCTTTGTACTCGAACGAAACCTGACGAAAACTGTTAAAAAACAAAAAAAAAATTGGACATTTTATTCATTTTTTTTTTGTTCTCCACAATCTCATAAAGGTTTGTTGAAGATTTGATGACAAAAGCTCAACTGTTAAAAATGTTATGGCCTGGACAGACACACTGAAGCTCGATAATAAATACATAAACACGGAAGCGGTTTTTTTTTTCTTCAAAAAGGGCCATCTTGTGCTTAACACACTGCAGCGGAGCTAATAACAGCTATTTGCCGTTAATGAGGACTTTGCCCTTTCACATTTCGACCCAATTTTAAATTATTTTCTCCATATTCTCATAATAATGGTTTGTTGAAAATTTGATTACAAAAACTCAAAAAAGGTTTTGTTCTGAACAGACGCATGCACGCGCACACACACAAAACCTCGTTTCCCGCTGCGCACAGGGATGGGCGAAAAAGAAAATATTAAATGCCACAAAAAGAGAGATGTAAAACATCTTCATAATTGTTGCCATAAGTGGATGAAGCCCTCACAGAATGACAATGATGTTCCATTCTAAGACCCAAATGATGTTGAGCAATACCAATACAATTTTGTCCATCGAGGGGATAATCTCCATGTGCGCTTGATGGATGCCTTTTCCTTTTTCCTATCTCCACCCAAGCTTATTTCCCTTCACCGAATTGTATTATTCTCAATTTAGCCTCGCCACATCCTCTCCCCTGTACATACATATCTAGAGAGTTCGTAGCACACCTTACCCCATGGGGTCTTTTGAAAAACGACATGGGAAGGGGTCTTCAATTCCTGTTTTGTATCTGCAAGCACGATATATATTTCCGAGTGAGCCGCGATTTTGTCTGAATCTCGATATTCCCCAATGCTGAGAGCGCAAGCGGCAAATGTGATTTGTGGGGATGGTGTAAAGTTGCGTAGATATTTGTCTAAGTACGGCAAAACTGGAGATTTTTGGAAGTGATAAGAAGGCGATTTGTGTTGTATCGTGTTAAAATATATAATGAAATTCAAATGCAATAAAGCTGTCAAAGGCTGTAGAAAAAAAATAAACATAGGGGCAATTCCCCTGGTAGCGGCTGAATAAGATAACAAGGGAACCACTGGTAGGCAGGGATGACCCACAAAATATGAAACTGAGAAGAAAGTAAATACCTATAGATATTTTTTTTAATGCGGTGAACAAAGTTTGGGATATACACGGTGATGAACATTGTGGTAGAGTTTCATCGAAATCGTTATGTGTGGTTTCAGAGAAGTTGCAAGTATTTGTAGATGGACGGACGGACGACGCGCCTTCCCATAAGGTCCCTGGAACTACATTCTAGGTGAGCTAAAAATCAGGGAGGTTTACTGTTGTTGATGCAATGTCTTTTGCATCACTTTATCTGACACATTACATAAGTTATTCGTTCCTGTTGTTTGTGACCTTTGTAACATCCTTAAAAACAGTGTTTCCTGTTTGGAATGAATTTCAATTTGTTTGACTGCTTTAGTTTGTTTTTGTGTTTTTATTTTATTTATTTATTTTTTGGGCAGACAAAAAAAAAAAAGATTTGCTTTTGGCAGAAAGACTCAAAATCACCTTGCTCCTCTCTGTACATGCGTGCTGGGGACAAGATTACGTACAATTTGCCAAACTCAGAGCCAAAGTACTGCGAAGCTACAGGTTCATTTTGCGATTCGTGTTCAAAATATAACATTTAATTGAAATTAAGTTTTTCTTCGATAAGAAATGGATAAGACAGTGACAGACAGACATAAACCAATTGCTGAACCCTGCTTTTCGCTTCGCGTGCACGGGGTAATGAAATGTTTATAAAATAATAAATAAAAAGCTTGTTTTTGGAGCACATATACAGTCAAGCCCCGCTTTATCGCGGTTCACCTATCGCTCCCCCGGTTCATCGCGGGTTTTCCCTTGGAACGTAACTAATTTTTTCTGCGAATTCCCCCGGTACATTGCTGTAATAATATATAAAATATAAATTATTTAAGCAATAAATCATAACGCGTGGTGCTCGACCAGTCACACAACACATGAGACAAAGTTTCGCTTGTGAACTTCGAATATTTTCTATGTTTTTTCTCCAAGCCCCACGATGCCGCCCAAATGCCCTGCACCTTCTAAGGCTTCTGGCAAGGAACCAAAGTGTCAGAGGAAGGTCCTGATGCTCCAGGAGAAGGTTAAGGTGCTCGATATATGCTTCGGGAAGGAAAAAGGTTTGCCGCCGTTGGACGAGCACTGCTCGTACGCAGCACCTCAAAACCGACCAGACCAGACGAGTCGATCTCCAGCACCTCAAACCCAATCACTGCCAAACCGACCAGACCAGACGAGTCGATCTCCGGCACCTCAAACCCAATCACTGCCAAACCGACCAGACCAGACGAGTCGATCTCAGGCATCTCAAACCCGATCACTCCCAAACCGAGCAGACGAGTCGATTTTTTGGGGAGGCGACCATTCATCGCGGATTTTCACTTAGCGCGGGGAGGTTTGGAACGTAACCCCCGCGAGAAACGGGGGATTACTGTATTCCCATTAAAGAACTTGTTTGAGAAAAAAAAACATTTACAAGCTAAAAAAATACTTTGTTAAAACGAAATAATTATAAAACAATCGTATATCCTCATACAAGATAGTTTTATCCATATAATCATTTAAGTCTTGGTTGGTGAGCTTATAGGAGATAAAATGCCATCGAGTGGTGATGATGAGAAAATGCTGATAAAGAGTTGTTAATTAAAAAAAATATATTGCAGCAATCTGAAATGATGGAAGTCTCGACTCCGACAACTACTTCTTCAACGGCATCAAAAAGAATCCCACCTTCTTGTGGGGTCAGCCAAGAAGGAAGTTTCACTCAATTTTCACCAACTGGCTGGCCAGGCCTGACGTTCGACAGGAGCCGAATAAGGCAAGAATTTGCTGCTTGTTCAGGGTGCCGACGATAACTCACCTACTCTTTGTGAAAGAAATTGTGGGATCTTTAACGTTCACTTAAGTAAAGCATCTGCAGATAACCATAATCTTAAATAATTTAACTGCAGGCACACGGGATGCTCAGTTTGATATACATCCGAGGGACGACACACTTTGTGAGGCAACACCCTGTCTGGGAAACACCGTTCCGATTGCTTATACGAGCGACGATAATATAACCCAGACGAGACGGCTCAATGGAAAGTGGGCCACCTCTGCACCACCCTGTCAAGACTGATAACAGATTCAGAGGCAGGATAGAAAGATGGGCGTGAAAACGGCAAGGTTTCAAAACCCGACACCTCCTGCCCTCCTAAAAATTGCAGAATCCCACACACCACCCAAATACTCCATGTTCCTTCATTCTTCCCTTACTATGATGACTTCCCAAACTTTTCCCTTTTCTTCCCACTAATCCCACACCACCTTAACCTTAAACTTCCTTTCTCTGTCCTCCATATCATGTTCCCTTTCTCAATCTGCCTCTCTCCTTACCCCAATCCATATCAAACAAGGAAAAAAAAGATATAAAATGTCATAGTCCCCGGTTGTTTTAGTAATTTTGCTGGACGGAGTCAAATGGCTCGTCCATAATTATTTACAATTAAAATGGCCACCAGTCGGCCATCTTTGATCACATTGCAAAATAAAGCGAGGTGCATGTGTATGCCATCATGTACTGTGCTTGTGACAGGTTTGAACAACATCGGTAAATGCATATCCGATAAATGGTTGAGGACATGTTCAACATTGGGGTTTTTTTCACTAAAATTGCCGCCAGTCGGCCATCTTTGATCGCATCGCGAAACAAAATGATGCGTTTGTGCCAAGTACAAATAAAATCGGTCCATAGATGTCTGAGATATGGGTGCGGACACACACACGGACACATGCAAAGACGTGAAAATTGAGACTAAATCCAACGGGGGACTAATATATAGATGGGCACATAAATATGCTCGGCCTGGTTTTTCTTCATCGTCTTAAACGGCCACAATTATTACTACAGTCTTCTGGGGTTGGCTGGGGGAAGGTTGGCCCAAGTCTTTCACAATCTGGCTGGCCAGGACTTTTGACTGTGGTAAGGGTAGGATTTTGGAATTTGTTCATGGTGCCAGCAATAGCTCGCCTACTCTTTGCAAAGACCACCATGGGATCTTTGACATCCACCAACTAAAGCCAGCAGTTGGGACGCCAAGTTTTAACGTCCATCCGAGGAATGGCGCGCACATTCATGAATCCATCACCCTGCTCGTGAAACACCAGGATGGCAGTTTTATAGCTGGGCCGAGATTCAAACCCAGAATACACAACGGCATGAACCTCATGCCAGGCCTGCTTCAACGGTTAAGATCACAACAGAAATATATTCTTGAATTTCGAAGAGCCGTTTCAAGATCTGCCGATAAACCCAATCCTAACAATTTTAATGCAACTTAGATAACTTTTAAAACAGTGTGTGTGTGTGTGTGTGTGTGTGTGTGTGTGTGTGTGTGTGTGTGTGTGTGTGTGTGTGTGTGTGTGTGCGCGCGTGCGCACACACATCAGACAAATTAGCAAGCTTCTTTCGTCAAACATCAAAAATTGGTAAATCTGCAGATGTTTACCCTGAAAACCGGGTGGAAGAGAAGATCCCGGTGGAAGAGGGAAGCGATCATTTCCACCACCACCGCCGGGGCGTATACCGGGAACTGGAAAACGACCTCTACCACGACTCCCTCCACCTCCCCCTCCAAATGATGATGGCCGCGCGGAGCCTCCAGGCGGTCCCCCCTTGCTGTCTCCAGAGTTTTGGCTTGATTGGCCACCTAGTGTGCAACCAGAAAATAGAAATATAAAAAGTTCAACAACACTTACAATGATGCAAAACATTAAACGCGTATCTTAAGACAAAGCAGAGCAGTTCTGACAATTGAAATTGAATCTCACAAAGCTCTCTACCAAGAACAGTAGGCCCAGAGTAGATTATGGCTGGATTCAAAATTGTGGTAACAATTCTGCTTTAATAGCTGTTGTACAGGTAATCGATTCGTCCCCTAATGATATCAGATAGGATGCCCGGTTTAACGTCCATCCAAGGAACGGGACACGCATTGGCAAATCATGATATACTGTGTAGTCCCATACTCTGTGACAGAGTATTGGCGCTGCCGACATAACCGCATCCCATAAAAAGGTGCAAAGACCGATCCCCTCAACAAAAGACCAATAAGCTTACTTCCAATCATCAGCATTGATATGAAATCCTTCCTTTTCTTCAACAACCTCATCTCAGATGATCACTTCCGATTCAGAACAGGTCATAACCTTGGACATACTGCTTCCACTCTCCCAACCATCAATGGAAGCCCTCAATATCAGACACGAGATCAAAGCCGTCTCTCTGGACATATCTCGTGCTTTCAATGCAATCTGGCATCCCGCCTTGCTCTCCAAACTCTCTGCATATGGCATCCAAGGCAAAATCCACACATGGCTTTCTGACTTCCTCGGCTCTCAACGGAATCCTTTCATCTCCTCTTCCTGTCAAGACTGCAGCACCCCAAGGCAGTGCTCCAGGACCCAGTCCTATTCCTAATCTTCATAAAACGAACTCATCGACTCTCTGGAAAATCCTCTATATCTCTTTGCTGAAGGCTGCACCCTCTGCTGTGACATCCCTCATTCTTCAGACAGGCAGAATACAGTCTCTTGCGTCTCTTCCGACCTTGACAAAAATCACAACCTGGTCAAACACTTGGAATACATCTCCCTGTACAGACAAATCTCTCACTCTCACGATCTCTCTCTGAAAAGACCATCTGGCAAACCTTCCCATCTTACCTTTTTCACAATCCTCTTGACGAAGTTCAGTCGCTCAAGCTCATGAGTTTCACTATCAACCATGATCATTCTTGGGCAAACCACATTTCAAAGTTGCCCCCAAAGCCGGCTGCCAATTGGGGATCATCCAGCGTGAATCGTCCTTCCTTGACACACCTGAGCTCTTATCCACCCACAAGGCTTTTATGCGCAGCTTGATGGAGAACTGTACTCCACTCTGGGTTGGTGCCACTTCCTCACACCTTGCTCTGCTTGATGCCGAGGAAACTAAGGCCTTCAAGATCATTGGAATCTCCTGTGATGAAGAAGAGTCAATGGGTCAATCGCTTTGCTATCAAAGACAGATCGGTGGTGTCTCTATCTTCTACCTCCTCCTTCACCTGACTTGCACCCTCTGCCCTTGCTGTACTTTATCCCCCCTCCCCCCCCACCCTCCTCTCCCTCCAGGTTTCTGCAGGAGGCACAGTCTGCTAGTAAATCCCTCCTGGTGAAATTCCCAAAATTCAGAATCACTGCTCACCTCCACTCATTTGTTCCACTTTTTTTTAACCACCTGTGGAACCAACTTCCATATTCTCTTCAATCTCATTCTTCACTCCAGGTCTTCAAGACACAATCATCTCAGATTATCCCCCATCCAAAACCAGAATCTTATATTTGCAAGTTAAACCCCCAACCCCACCACCCATGCCCACCTCCTTCCAAATTTCCAGTTTTTCCTTCTTGAGAGCTTGCTTCTGTATCCCTTTTGTCTGCACCTGTGTCCTCCCCATCCCTCATTCTTACCTGCATTCCTCGTCTGTCTGTCTACTTTGTCCCTTAGCCCTACTGTTGGTGTTTCACCTCTTGCTTTGTGGCATCCTGATCTGTTCTGTGTTCCAGCTCTTCCACAAGCCTCGACAATGGATATAAGAAGAATGACCGTACCATCATCACAAAATATATATATATATATATATATATATATATATATATATATATATATATATATATATATATATATATATATATATATATATATATATATATATATATATATATATATATATATACACTCCCTCCTGGCTCATGTCACACATGTCTATGTGATGAAAACTGTTACTGAAAAAAATATATAATCATAACCCATGGCTCAGATTACATTCTCTAATCTGTTTCATAAATCTTGTGCACGTCTATCCTGTGTTCCCATGTTAATGAATAATATTAGATAAGATTAATAGTGATTCCGAACAGGGGATTTACTTCGTATCTGTGACCTCAGTTTTAGTGTGTGTGTGTGTGTGTGTGTGTGTGTGTGTGTGTGTGTGTGTGTGTGTGTGTGTGTGTGTGTGTGTGTGTGTGTGTGTGTGTGTGTGTGTGCGCGCACGCGCGTCACTCTTCCTCTCTCCCACTCCCTCTGTTATAATAAACCTTTTGTTCATAAAAAACCTGTATGTAGTCATTCAAGGTACAGAACTTAAGCGCGAGTGAATTAGCTTAAAAAATCCGGTAACAGGTTGATTTAGAGACTAACATTAAAAGCACTCTTAAAAAAATGAATCGTCGCAGTTATATCAGACCGACGATTCATCACGTGGTCACAGATTGTTTTTTTTAGGGTCCCTCATCGTAAATTTTTCGGGTCCCTCATCGTGATGAACACTCGAGCCAAACAAAGCCAATGGAAATCTGTCACGACAAACCCGGACAGTGTATAATCAGCAGAGGCCAACAGGCCTAATGTGTTTGGCCCATCACAAAACCAAGATGGTGGCCATATAATTTTGTCTCGGTGTAATGGTGGGTGGAGTCGAGCAACAGATGTGGGTGTGATCTGGCAGTTGTCCAACCAATGGGTGCATATTAAAAAAAAAAAAAAAAAAAAAAAAAAAAAAAAAAAACGACCCCCAACAAGAAAAACAAGAAACAGCAGCAGCAGCAGCAACATGGAGCTCTTGCAGACCTGTGATATGTTCCAAGTAAAAAAAAGATGAAGTTTAGACCAACAAGTGTTGCACCACTGGAGATGGTAGATTAAAATTTGTTCGTTCCTTGTTACAGTAAACATACCATCAATTTTAGCAATTTTGCAATACCACATGAGGATATGCACCGCAGCACTTAAATTGAACATCCTCAATGCTTAATTGTTGGCGTGACGTGAGGTTCTTTCGAAGGTTCAGGTCAGGTCAGGTATGGGAGCATGTGCCAGAACAGCGCGTCGCTGCGTCCACTTTCCGCCGGTACTCCAGGGGCCTCCGTCTGGCCATCCCCCAGGCAGATGCCAGGCCCATCCCCATCTCCTCGAGATGATGGTCAACCTGCTGCAACCATGAGGCATGTGGTCAGCCCACTGGCCTCCTACACTCATGAGACTCCCTCGCTGAGAGAATCTGGTGAGCAGGATCAGCGTCAGGAAAACGAGCCACATGTCCATACAGCCGCAACTGACGCTCACGGACTATGCAGGTAACAAATCTCATCCGAGTCTCTCTCAGCAACCGCTCGTTGGACACAAAATCCGACCAGCGATAGCCAAGGATTCTCAGAAGACACCTGGTACCAAAGGAATCAAGTCTCCGTCTCAGATCCTTGGTCAGAGTCCAAGTCTCGCACCCAAGTCGAAGGTTCAGTTGTTCATCATCTCACCGACTGCCTTCGATTAAATCCAAAAAACTTAAACTTGGACTCATCTGTCCAAAGCACCTTTGACCATTGTTCCATAGTCCAATTTCTGTGTTCTTTTGCATATTGTTATGTTTGTGGGGTAGTAACAGATGACAAGAGCGCGTAACAGTAACAAGAGCAGGTGTTAGTTGCTAAAGGCTTATAGGGGCCACAATTGACGAAGGAAAGTATGGATGAGATGTTACAGGAGCAGCTGAACACTTGGGACAATGCCATCAAAGAAGACGTGATAGAAACTTTTGGTTCTGTTATTCTCAATGATGACATTGATGGTTCTGTTGAGACCGTGCTTGGCCTGGCTGACTCGTATGAAGCCAACGGTGAAGTTCAACTGGACTTACTGCACTTTGACATTGGGGATGCTACTGGAAAGGGGCGAGCAGATTTGGCAGAGCCAATGTTTGAACCATTTGCAGAACATGTAGTAGAGGAGAGTGACAGTAACGTTGACATGCCAGATTTCAAACAGATGGCTGATCTTGAGGCAGTCGAAGATGAGCTTGCTGATGTTGATGAGCTGCCACCAAGTAGAGGCATGCTGTACGGCCAAGATCGCCCGGGGCCGCATGTCATACGGACAAAGCAAGCACATTGATCAGTGCCAACCGCAGTGCGCCGGAGGTGCCCAGGCGGGCATGTGGGACCGGCGCGGCCCTCGGCCAGTCGCCGGAGCAAGGCGATTCATATCGCGGGGTTCGGAGCGAAACGATTCCCAGCTCGGACATGTCTTGCCGGATGTAAAGTAAGGCTGCTTCTGACCATGACGGTCGGTTTGAGTGGTGGCTGGGGCCCAATGGGAGCGCCAGATTCGGGTGACGACACATCACTTCGTGGCGGCGCCCTGCCCTGCACCGCAGGGTCTATAAAGGACGGATCGTGAAGTCGTCTGTAGTAGTCGTCATCCTCAACTTCCTTGCCTGGTTTCGGATCGGTCTCTGCATGTGCCAGCTGCACGCAGATTTCTTCTTCTTCTTCACTCACTCATCGCTGGCTCTGTTGATTCTTGATTCTTCACACACTCATCGATGAAAAACATTATTCTTTTAACCCCCCCCCCCCCTACATTATGGTTCTAACAACCAATTCCACCTGCTGCTCCAGAAGCAGCAGGTGAAAGTGGAACCATCCTTGAATTTGGGCCTGGCCCTCCATTTTACTATGCCGTGCTTCACTTTCACTTCGCTGTGAAGCTCAGTGGTCGATGCTTTGGTTTGAACTTCCGCTGAAAAATGAGTGAAGTGAAACATTCCGAAAATTTGGAATTATTCTCACTCGGATTTCAACATCATCGGAATGCAAATTCTTAAATTGTTTAAACTTCCTTTCTGTAGGATGATGATGATTTGTAACAGGATACCACTGGGTGGCGCTATACGACATACATTTACATGGAGAGAATTGGGGTCTTCTCTCCAACCTGAACCCCTCCCACAGATGTGCTACCATGACAGAAACCATAGTCAGGATACCCGAAGGCAATATGCAAAATTTACTTGGATTTGCTTCAGTAGTTTTTTTAAAGCATATATAAACAACCAACCACAAATTGAACTTTTTATATTATAGTGTAGTAGATAGTAGAAAAATCGTGCAAATTATGATACAAGCATCAAATTTGGCATTTCTGTTCTTTGGCTTTCTGATCAAATCTGCCCGATTGGCCATTTGAAAATCCAAGATGGCCGCCAAGTTAGCCTCTGGAAGTTGACTTTTTGCTTTGAAGTATTTGTAGTTGTCCGATTTGCATGATCTAAGTGTGGATACCTATGTTTTCAAGCCTGCTGGAGTGGATTTTCCTGTTTTTAAAGCCCCCTAATACACACTTTTCTGATTTTGCACATTTGTTTATGATTTTCATACGTTTACATGACTTCACATGTATGTAGTAGTAGCTACTTATGCATGGGGTGTAGGGGTGTAGTGTTAGAGGTAGTACCTTTGTTTCAGCAGTCAGCCACATCCCTTGGATGGACTACTGGTACTGGTCCTCGTCACTGGCCCAACTCTCATCTATGGCTCCAAGAAGTTGCTAGTGCACGGCATCGGCCACACCCTGGTAAACAGTGTTGGCTCGCGGGCTAAACGAGATGAGGGTAGCACACAGAAGGTCTCTGCGTGTGATGGAGTACATCTAGCTCCAAATTTCCGAAGTGCACGAAGTTGAAGAAACAGATGTGCTGATTGAATCCAGGCCACTTACCAGTCCTTTAATCAACATTTCCAGTTCATCGCCAAGTAAGAATTTCTTGAAGGAGTGATTGTCGGGCACTACCAAGGCACATTGGTGACATCACTGCTGTGAAACTCAGCATGGGGTTCAGTGTCAGCAAAGTAGGAAATGTATGCAGGCACCATTGTTGGAATCATTCTGCAACAACTTACTAGTGTCCCAAATGTTGCCTAATCAACCCCGGATCAGTTAGGCAGCCGCAACTGAATCGACAGGACATGCCAGCGCGGGAGAGCCGAGCCAAGGATAACGGGGTTTTAGTTATCTGGATGGTGTACAGATCGCACGGGACTTATGACACTGGAAGAACGATCGGACTAGGTGTGGGGCAGATGCATAAACCTAGTTGTATCCCATACAGGAAAGTGTCCATTATACATGTACAGGGTGATAAAAGGATAAACCCTCGACCCTGAATGTCATACTGGCCATGGACGCGAGTTCTACTGGTAAATCATGGAACACTGTCTGGACCAAGTGTTGCCTATGTCAGGAGGTTAAGAAAGAAGATCTAAAGTCCCCCCAGGCCAATCCTGCCAAAAGAGGAGATGATGGGTATATGAACTTGGCAAGGAATATTCCTCTGTTTCACTCACTCAATGCACCACCAATCAAGCTAGACCCAGCAAGACTTGACGAAGGTGGTGGGATCGAGGAAACCTCGAGACAAAACAAGGCACAATATCATGAGAGTTGCAGGCTTCTATTTAACAACACAAAGTTACACAGAGCTGAAAAAGATCAATCCCTGCAGGTGCTAGTGATGAGGGCAGTAGAAGTAAGATCCCACGAAAGGTCCACGAAGCTAAAACACAATAATGTTTTCTTTGCGAAACCCAAGGGGGTGAGCTTAGAGAAGCAATGACAATGAAATTGAATGAGAGAATAAACAAATGTGCAAAAACACTCAGTGATAGAAAACTCCTTGCCAAACTGAGTGAAGGAGATGTCGTAGCACAATAACTGAAATATCACCCTGCCTGCTTGGTGGCACTGTATAACCGAGAACGAGACTACCTGAAGGCACAGGAGCAAGAGAAAGCACAGGAGCACTGGAAGGAAGCATATCCAATTGCTTTCTCCGAACTGGTCACTTACATAAGTGAGATGAAAACTGCCAGTGATCGTACAGATCCACCCATTTTCAGGCTTGCTGATATGACCATGCTTTACAAGCAGAGGCTGGAGCAGCTTGGTGTTAAATCGCCTGATGTTCATCCTACTCATGACGTCGTGTCTGCCTTCCGCGGTAAAGGGAAGAAAACTGCATGGCAGACTTGGAATGTCTTTGATGATGTTTCTGAAACATTCACCAATCTCAGCCAGCATCCAACATTGATTCGTGATCTTGACCTGCAGAGGCTGGAGAGATTCGTTGTCCTCATGTATGACAGATCAAGCGCAGCCACTGGTGTGGACGGAGCAAGACTGGATCTCTTTGCCCGCAAGCAGAGGCCGTACAACTCAATTCCACCAACACAGGCAGCCCTCAGAGAACATGCAAAGCGTGCGGCCTATCAGGCTGGGATCATCTGGGGCCAGGCAACCATCTCCAGTCCAGACACGAGCAGTCCCGCTGAATGGGGATGGACACAGAAAGGAGAGACGTGGCAGATATGTTGGACAACACTACCCCCTATTGCAGCCAGCTGTCAGGAACTGACCAAGTGTTCCTGTAAGAAAGGTTGCAACCGGAGATGCAAGTGCTTTCAGTCAGGGCTCCCCTGCACAGCACTCTGCAGCTGCATATGTGGACAGTAGCAGCTGGAGGAACATTTGCATGGTATGCATAACTTTGAACATTTACTAGCCAGGGCCTGGTTGCAGAAAGGCCTTAGCTTCATATGACAATCATTAAAGTGGTGCAAAATCAGAAAAAGCGTGTGTCAGGGGGCTTTAAAAACAGGAAAATCCACTCCAGCAGGCTTGAAAACATAGGAATCCACACCTAGATCATGCAAATCGGACAACTACAAATACTCCTAAGCAAAAAGTCAACTTCGGGAGGCAAGCTTGGCGGCCATCTTGAAAAATGGCCGCCATCTTGGATTTTCAATTGGCCAATCAGGCAGATTTGATTAGAATCCCCTGGAGAACAAATGTGCCAAATTTGATGCTTGTATCATCATTTGCACGATTCCTCTCAAAAATTGCTGTTATCTGCCCCACTATTAGCACCATGTTGCGCATCATGCCTGGTGTTGGCTTAACGTTTAAGGCGGCTGGCTTAAGACATCAGGGTCTTGAGTTTGACCCCTGTTTCTACCGTTGAAATAACACCAGGTGGGATGACTCAGCCGCTCATCCTTCTGAGGTCGGCAAAATGAGTATTCGGCTTCCTGGGGTAATAAGCCATTTGAATATCCTGCGTTGGAGTGGTGACTCATCCAGAACTGGACTCCGCTAAAATGAAACGGCCTCAGCAACCCTATGTGCCTCACGGCGTGAAAGGAATAGTTTTATGTTGTGTATCACATGGCTGAACAGTCGGCATCTCAAGGAGATGGGGATGGGCCAGGCATCTGCCTGGGGATGGCCAGACGGAGGCCCCTGGAGTACCAGCAGAAAGTGGACGCAGCGATGCGCTGCTCTGGCACATGCTCCCATACCTGACCTGATCACATGGCAGAAAGGCTTTGAGATAAGACATTTCGGGACAGTATGTCGCAGCGTGCATACGCAGCAGTATCTTGCACAGGACAATATGCTCTGCTATAAAAAGCCAGAGAAAAAGGGATGATTTGATCTTTGCACTAGCAGGTAAGGACAGGGCAGTGACAACAATGGACAAAGAGAGCTACCATGATAAAATCATATCATTGCTGGATGACGGTGAAACATACCAAAAATTGTTCAGCACCCACACAATATGGTCTTCCCAGGTCCACAAATAGAATGTTCCCTTCACACCTAATGTGTCCTGTCGACGTCCTGTCGTACTGACTGTCCAGATTCTTAGCACGCGTCATTCGTAGGCTCGTAGGCTCGTAGGCAAGACTGACAAAATGGTTAAAAGTAGTGGTGATTTTGCCGAAAGGATAACAAAGGTTAGAATCTAGGAAGATGATGCGAGACAATGGTGTCTTTGGATGTCGTCTCACTCTTCACTGATGTCCCAGTCGATCTGGAAGTTCATAGTGGAAACATTATAAGAGCCTATCATAGGAGCCAGTTAATGCCAGAGAATATCGTAAGCCTGCTGGAGCATCCAAATAGCATCCGTACGCGCGCGCACACGCACACACACACACACACACACGCGCGCGCGCACTCACACACACACACACACACACACACACACGCACACACACACACACACGCACACACACACACACACACACACACACACACACACACACACACACACACACACACACACACACACACACACACACACACACACACACACACACACACACACACACACACACACACACACACACACACACACACACACACACACACACACACACACACACACACACACACACAAAACCGTTGGAAATTTCCGTAAACTAAAATATGACAATGGAGCTTTCACCCAAACTCTCCCCTGATCTGGAAAAACCTAGTAAGTCAAATGCCCGTGGAGAGCACTTACTCGGTTTTTCCAGATCAGGAGAGAACTGACTGCGAGGCAAAGCTAGCACACACCTCTTCCTCTTCCTCATCTTGTTCAATAACCTTTGCCAAATTTACATTAATTTACCAGAGCTTCTCCTCCTCTTCCCTTTATGCAGGGCGAGGTCCAATGGCACCAAGCTTCTGTCCTGCTTTGACCACGATGATACTCCACTTCCCACTGTCATCAGCCAACTCTCTCCACACTTCGACCACCCCCAACTTGCCGATATTCATCCTCACCCAATCCTCCCATCTCAACTGCAGTCACCTCTTTTCCTCCAACCTTGCTCCCTCAACCTATCTGCTCTCTTTGCCATTCTCTCTTCCCCTATCCATGCCAAATGTCCAGTCCATCTCAGCTGGTATTTTGCCAATCTCTTCTGCACACCAATCTCCTCCCTCAGGTCATCCATCATCCTCCTTTCCACTCCCGCAATCGGCCTGACCACATTGTTCTCGCAAATATACAGTCTCTGTTGTTGTCTCTGTCAGTGTCACAGTCTCCAGGATGTAAAGGTGGGCCGGCATGACACACGACATCAGAACCCTCCCTTTCATTTTCCTTGAGATCTATACCCTCGCCGAAGGAGAGGGTATTGTGTTTTGGTCCGTTTGTTTCTTTGTCCGCACAGAACTTTTGTGGTTTTCTCAGCAACCGCTTGTCGGGTTGAGACGAAATTTTCACCATCGGCGCAACTACTCATGTCGAATGTTTTAATGATAATTATGACGTCATAGGTCATGTGGTGTGGCAGCTATGTTGGAAAACGGGAAAACTTTGCACCTCTATCTGAAACTGCACCAAGCTAAAAATTTAATCTTTGCACACAGCAAGTACCCCTTCATGGGGAATGAGTGTGATTTTTATGATGTCTTGGGTGTCTTCGTTATGATGTCATAATTGCATATGTAGACTGCTATATCTGATCAGTATGAACATTTTTGAGGGTCATCTAGGGGTAAAATTGCCCACAGAAGATAAAAATTGATGACGTCATCGATCATGTGATTCAGCAGCCATATCAGCAGCCATATCGTCATTTTTTTTAAATAAATAAATAAAACGTTCAACATCTTCTCTGAAGTGGCTGGAGGCGAAACTTTACACGTATGACCGCCTGCCTATACATGAGGAACAAAAGGTTCACACTTGTGATGTCATAGGTCACATGGCTTGGCAGCCATATTGGATTTATGCTCAAACCAAGAGAAATCTTCCCCAGAACGGCTGGACAAATGGAAGGGGGAAACATCACAGAAATGTTCCCAAAGCATGGGTGTACAAATTTGTTTCGGAAGAATTGATAGGTCACATGGTTTGGCAGTCATATTGGATTGAAGAAAAATATTAAATAATGTTTTCTCTGGAACCACTTCATTAATCGCCGTGAAACTTCACATTTATGATCAAGTAGCGATGGGGAATAGAAGTTTTAAATTTCAACTTGATCGGATGCATGATCTGACAGCAACAATTATTTAATTTTTTGATATGGGTT
>NC_140961.1:143639055-143689055 GCF_056783735.1 Eptatretus burgeri
CGAGAGCAGAGTGTTGTTGTTGTTGTTGTTGTAGGTGATGTAAAATGTAAAAATCCTATCTCTAAAAATAACTCTGCAGCACACGTACACTTAATTCCCATTAGACATTAGAAACACACACTTACCAATATGACTGAGCTATAAGGACTCTGGCTGTTGTGTGCAGTAAGCTTCCAAATTCGTAACAATATCTCCTGGTTTTAATGGAAAGAATCAGCCACAGATTATGTCTCAAACGGTAGAACTACATAATCCACAAAGAAAAACAGTCTGTCTATCACTCAGACAATTGTCCTTCTTGCTAATGCAAACCAAAGGACTACAAGGCATGTGGTGCGATCAGCGGAGAAATCAACATGTGTGGAGTGTGACGAGCGCTCCCCCGATCTCCAATGGACATAAGTCCTGTGCATGCGCACACCAAAGCGTCACCTCCGACCCGGAGGCATCGGCCCGGCCACTCATGTCAAGAGAGAGATTTTTATGGTCTCAAACTGTTTGATGTTTAACCAATATCCAGAACACCTTGGCTACAACTGAAAGGAGACCAATGCCTCTATAATTCCTGCATTCAGTCTGAGCTACATTGTGTTTACAGAAATAGAGTACAATGCCATGGAGCCATTCTTAGACCATGGACAGAGCTCCCGTCTTGTTTAGTTTTGTGACCCACCTCGTGTATCTACCTGAATTTATAATATGTTGTGTGAAAATATTCCAGAAATCATATCTGAAACTCATGAAGCACAAAACTTGCACATTTTTTCAAAATATGGAAAAAAACATCCGAAATTGTGACAATTTTCTTAAAAACATCGTTCAATCACAGCGCTTTTGACATACAGCACCACGCTCATCAACTCACTAGCTGTCATGGCAGCGTACATGTCGTCTGATGCTAGTGCTGCCGAAGATTCTGAAGGCAGTTCTTCGGGGTTCTGTTTTATGCATGTCATCAACACCCACAGCAAAGTAATTCCATTTAGTGAGAAAAGCATTAGGAAATTTCAGGAATGTGCTGCTAAGTGGATTGATGTGGAAGCCCCGAAAGTAAGGTAGCTGTCAAGGCGCTACAAATACACCACAGCCAGCACAGGCTCGGTGTGGGGATTGCGGCTGCTATAGCCGCCGATGCCGTGCTCGGTGATGATCATGATGATGATGAATGTGACGGATCTGGAAGGTAGGATCTCCTTTCTACCGTTAACTAATTTTTGACAGAATGGTCAAAATCAATACCCAGTGATTACTATATGATAGAATCTCACTGTCATGAATCCGACTGGATGTTCTGCTCTAAATTCTATCACTTAGTATCAGTATCATCCTTCAAAGTTCAATCATAAACTGACCGTGACATGTGTCAATGATGCTAACTGAAATCTAGACTAGTATGGAGTATGGATTAACTTAAAATTCTAAACATGAATCACACGACTCCCATTGTTTCCATCTGTAGTTGGTATGTATTCTATTAAATCAACGATGTGGTGGCAAACCTGCAATAGCAGTGCAGTTACACTGGGTTTTTTTGCGGTCGCAGTGGAATGCCAACCTAAAAATGCTAATGCACAGTGGCTATGCACAGTGGCGATACACCGATAATTATTATTGAACTTGAATGTAAAGTATACCGTGCCACTGGCGTAATTTTGTAGTGAATTTCTGCTGCCCACAACAAACACGAGCAAAGTGACTACATGTACGCCAACGGCATGGTAGTCCATGGCTCCACCAAGATGGTGTGTGCAGTTTTTTAATGAAATTTTTAGTAGTCCTTTAGAATATTTTTCTCTTGGTGTAAATTTAGGGAAAAACTAATCTCAGTATTAATCACCAAGCCACTGTAGTCTGTATGCAATGAATAATTTGATACGATTCATACTATCAATCATTGTGTCATTAATTTATGTGAAGATTCATGCATGTCCCCTCGAGATTTTCAATTCATAAACAAACATAGATGAGCATGGCATATGCAAATTACATGTACATTGCAAAGAAATATGTTTACTAAATTGGACTTTCCAGAAATGTTTGTGACTTGTTCTGCCTTCGTGAACCAAGAATAGTGGCTACCTTAATATATTCACCTGGGTTTTTTTCCCCTCCCTCTCTCCCCCTCTCCCTCTCGCTTTCCTTTGTCTTTGTGACTGAGTATGACCCCTCTACGTGAAATTCTTGAAACAGTTGCTCTTGCTGAGGATCATGAATTAACATATGTATACCTGGATTGGATAGTTTTAAAATGGGTGTTCCATGATTTTTTTTCCTTTCATGTGTAAATCTGTGTGCCTTCTTGAAATGGCATGTGGAAATTTAACAGCTTTGGTGTGTGATGGATTTATGTATCGATGATTGAACGAAGAATGAATGATGATTAGTTTGCTGATGGATGATATGATACACTGTGTTTGATTTCGGTATGCCAGTCCAGTGCATGTCTTCCTGACTTGTATGTTCAGCTTTTGTGCCAATGAATGAGGTCTGTTGATCAACAATTAGTGGCATTACTATTTACAATTACTGTTTTTGCATATTACTTTATTTATAAGAGAGAAAGAGAGAAAGAGCCATATCATCCACATTCATGTAGTCTCCCTCTGAATACATAGACATCAGAATTCACAAACACAGCCATCTCAGAATGGACACAAGATGGCGCTATAGGTTTTGCTAATTAGCATAACTAATTAATGTGCAACTTTTTGCACCGACTAGTTGTGAATTCTTTCTAAGTGATTTTTAAAATCTAAATCTATGCAAAATTTCAGGTAGATACCGAGAGGTGGGTCCACAAAAGTCAAAAACCAGACACATTTTGGATGCTTGGCCCACTGTCTATCTGTAGAGATAGTTTCCCAATTCCAAATTTCATAAAATAATTAATGAAGTCTGGAAATGGTCTTCGGTGTTGCATTTTTATGGGGCTATGGTGTGATTCTACATACTCCTGGAGCCTTTGCATTATTGGGCATCTTATACTTCTGCATGTATGGTGGGGATCTGTGCATGTCATCATCGAATGTGGACAGATGCTGTGATAAAGGCAATCAGTTCCTCCGGTAGGTTAAGGGGCATGGGAGAGCAAAGGTTGGCACTGTACTCCCATCATCACTGGGGCTGAAATGGAGTATGATGAAGAGGGATGCAGTTAAACTCTTCATGGGATGACAGGCAGGGTGTAAATGCTTTTCCTTCACCTTCTTTACTATAATAAATGTACGCCTAGTGTTCCCATTTGCAGCAACCTTCTTCAGCTAGCTCAACCTTTTCTTTTTGGTATACGAAGTCGAGGCTCGTGGAAGAGCTAGAATTAGTACACTGAATGGATCAGGACACAACAGCACAAAACAGACAGTTGAGGGAGGTGTGAAACACCAATAGCAGAGTTGAAAGCCACGATGGTGGCACACTTGGACAAACAATGGGGGTGGGGTGGAATGAGGAGCAGGAGGATGCATATAGGTTGGACAAGATGGATACAGAAGGAAGCTCTCAGGAGGGAAAACAAACTTGGAAGGAGGAGGGGTTGGAATGGGGTAGGGGTTAACAAGGGTAGAAAAAAATCATGGATTTGGGTTGGGGATGATCTGATATGGTGGTGAAAAGCTGTCTTAAAGACCTGGAGGGAAGAATGAGATTGAAGAGTATGTGGAAGTTGATTCCACAAGCAGGAGCAATTCTAGATTTAGGTAGTTTAACCAGAATGAGGTTGATGGTGGACCTTGTGTGCCCTGAAGAAACATGGGGAAGGGGGGGGGGGAAGACAAAGCATGGAAAGAGCAGAGGGTGGAAGACCAGAAAGGAGGCGGAAGACGACAGAGGCCACCAACCTGTCTGCGATGGCGTCATGATAGACCCAAAGAATCAGCTTTATTGTGGGAGATTCCAATAATCTTGAAGGCAATGGTTTTCATGGCATCAAGCTGAGCAAGGTGTGAGGCATGTGAGCTAGCTCAGAAGGGAGAACAGTACTCCATCAAGCTGTGGTTGAAGGCCTTGTAGGTGGATAGGAGTGCAGGTGCCAAGGAAGGACTTTGTACGACAGAGGATGCTCAGTCGGCAGCTGGTTTTGGAGGCAAACTTTGAAATGTGGTTTTCCCAAGAAAGATCATGGCTGATAGTAAGACCTCAGAGTTTGAATGACTGAACTTCCTCAAGAGGATTGTTAAGGAAGTAGGTAGGAGGGTTTGCCAGATGGTTCTTTCAGAGAGGGAAAATAAGACAGTCAGGACTGAAATACATATTCCAAGGTGTTTGACCATCTTGTGATTTTTCAAGCTTTGGAGGATTACCCAGATATTCAGAGATCATTTATAGGACAGGGCACAGAACACTACCTTGGGGCACTCCAGCCTTGACAGGGAGGAGATGAAAGGATTCAGTTGAGAGCCACACATGGGCTTTGAGAGTGGAGGAAGTCAGTCAATCATGTGTGGAGTTGGCTTTGGATGCCATAAGCAGATAGCTTGGTGAGTAAGATGGGATGCCAGGCTGTATCAAAGCACAATATATGTCCAGAGATGGCCCTGATCTTGTCTCTCACATTGAGGGCCTCCATCTATTGTTGGGTGAGTATAAGCAGAATGTCCAAGGTGGAGTGACCTGGTTTGAAACAAAATTGGTGACCTGAGATGAGAAGGAGAAAAGGAAGGATTTCATATCAACTGTGACGATGGATTCCATGATCTTGCTGATGATTGTAAGTTCATGGAACTGCAATTAAGGGGATTCGTTTTTGCACCGTTTTACGTGATGCATTGACGTTGGTGGATTTCCTTGCAGAGGGAAGATGACCCGGTGGAAATGACAGGGTGAAAAGGGCAGAGAGTGAATGTGAGAGCAGCAGAGCAGGAATTTAGAACACATTGGACGACCCGTGAACCCGTTGGGTTCCCGTTGTGACAGGGGTTGAATGAAAAAAATCATTTCAAAAAAAAAAAAAAGATAGCTCAAGCGAACTATACCGCTGAGGTTGTTTGCATGAATCAAATTCTCCCGAAGAGTACTTGACTGAATCGGGAATTGATTTTTTAATATTTTTTTCGTTGCTCGATTTGAACAAAACTTAATACTGCACACCGCAGGAGAATGGTCAGTACGGTGGCCCTAAAAATTTTGCGCTATCGTGTACTATTTTGGCTGTATTTCGGGAACATACATACAAGATGAGAGTTTTAGTAATATATAGATGAGATGATGCCGCCTGATCCAGTTGCAGTGTCAGCAGAGTGCTGAAAGAACCTTCTCCACCTTTCTCGGTGCAAAAAATATAAATAAAATAATTTAAAGAAAAACAGAGTTCAGGATCATTTGGGTACGACAAGGAAGGATGGATATCGAGCATGAGGGATTTAGGAGCACAGCATTTGGAAGCAAACACAGAATTGAGGCATTCAGCGTCCTCACGAGCGGAGTTGGTTGTGATGGCATTTGACGAGAAGGAAGGGATGAAAGGGGAGCACACTATAGAGACAGATTTAACAAGGTGCTAAATGTTCTTTCTTTGGAAATAGGATCGACAGATTTGTAATTTGAAAACAAGGCAGAAGTGTGCGAGTAGTTCTCCATCGCCATTTTTTTCTGCAGATCAATGGGGTCCAAGGGCTGTGGCACAGCAGTCCTGTCTACACTGACCTCAACCTTGAAGTAACCAAGGATGAATATGAAATCTTATTGTGGGCTGTTCTGTTGCAAGGAGTGCAGCGCAATGTATAACTGCTATTTCTCCTCTGGCTGGGCAACATTGGTGGGGCCATTCTTGATGAGGACTGTGAGGCAATCAGACATTACCTGAACCTGGCTGTCAGTAGACTGCTCTTGTTTGGTGACCAAGTCACAAGAGCTTTCTTAGTGTTCTGGTCCATAGCAATGGCAACAACTCCTCAATGCAAATAGTCATCACAGCCTGCATATTCATGGGCATCTCGGACCTTGATGAGTCCCACTCTTGTTACTTTTATGCATTTCAGTTTCTTGAACATGAGTGATCCTGCTCTTGTTGCCAGCATTTTTTGTGCGCTCCAAGTAGCAATACATATATTTTGAAGAGTCAGTCTTCCAAGTCGTAGATCCAGTCAAGCCATAATATCTCTCAAAATGTTTCAAATGGAACGAGTTTCACTCTGCTGGTTTCCAAAGAATCATGTATGTCCACAAGGAATCGGCAGTCTACATATATTCAATTTTTGCCATGAGTGACTAGCTGATCCCAGTACAACTGCCAACCAGTGCCGGTGTAAAGACTTCAAGCTATCCCCCTTTCAAGTTACCTCCCGGTAATCTGAAATCAATTTCAAGTTACCCCCGGGGGTAGCCTGAACCCAATTTCATATTACCCCCCTCCCTGATTTAGCTGAAATGATAAATTCTTATGCCCACAACTCATGATACGTTTATTGAATAGAACACGTAAAACATACAAGATTGAAAGCTCGCCTCAAAGTCTGGAAACATAAAAAATGTAACAAAAATGTTAATTGTATTAAAACCACAGCTCATCTCAAAGTCTGGAAACATAAAAAATGTAACAAAAATATTAATTGTATTAAAACCACTCATACACTTGTTGAAAGTGCATGACATTATATACAAACACAATATATACAAAGATTCAACCTAACAAGAGAAATTTAGAAGGAAAAAGTATAATAATTACAAGAGTGAATATTCATTAGGGATACAGAATTACAACTAAATTGTGAATTGAAAATATAGTCCACTGCACTGTTTAATTCAACAAAAGTAACAAATTGCAGGTTCAAAGTGGTGTGACAAATTGCTGATCATAACAGCTTCGTCAGCATGAATGTCTTTCGTATCTGTCTTGAGTGGTTTATACTCTAACCATTTATTGTCATTTCCACATTTACAGTACACATAAATCAGATTGTTGAGGATTGTTGCCATCGCAAAAATCTCAACTTCAGTGCCCCAGGTTCCAAGGAGGGCCGTCTTACTCGTGTTTATATGCTCCACAACACCAGAACAGACACCCAAGAACAAACTGACATTGTCCAAAATGAATGAGACAAGAATTGTCCTCAACAGACCATGGTTTTCTTGAGTTCCTGTCAGAATCTGACTGAAGCAACGGAACAGACAGTTGCCATCGGGTTTGATTCTGCAGGCCCTGAGGGGCTGATTGATTGGAATGTTGCATGTACCTGATCCATGTTTTAATTTGGTGGAACGTTCAAAATCGAAGTTCAGTTTTGAATGAAATTTCTGCCAATCTTCGCAAACAGGAGTGACTGTAATAGAGTCGGTAGACATGGATTCTGTGATCTCTAGTGAATTATCAACTACAAGTTTTGATGAGGTCTTTTGAAGAAGTTTGGTCCGTTTTGGAGCTGGGGCACTCTGAGGTCCTTCATAGGTTTTGTGCTTTTTAAATGGCGAGGATGATTGTTCAACATATCGGGTGAGGTTGGTGGAATTTACTTTCTTTTGATCTGAAAGTCGGTAGGTGTTTTTGCCACAAACTTCTGCCACAGTGTAAGGACCTGTGCGGTGCTCCGTAAAACGCCCTCCCTTTCTGTCCACACATACTAGAATCTTGAGCAGAACTTGATCGCCAACACTAAACTCTTGTCGTTGATGTTTTTGTCATATTGTTCCTTTTGAATGGACTGTGCTGATTTAATGTTGGAGGCAACTTTAGCAATCATGCTGTCCCAAATAGATGTCATGGTCAATTTTGCTGATTATGGATTGATCACTGTCAATGCCGTCCTGATGCTTGGAAGTTTGGTTGTGCTGCAGTTCAACTGGAAGCACAGCTTGCCTGTTGTACACAATTTGGAATAGTCATTTTGGTGGAAGAATGTTTGGATGTTCAATACACAAACAGAACTGCTGGTAAGCATTCAACCCAGTTGGAATGGTCCTCAAGGTATTTTATGAATGAATCCTTGATAGTGCAGTTCTGACGCTCCACAAGGCCATTTGCTTGAGGGTGATAAGCACTCGTTATGTGTTGCTTGGTTCCAGTTAATCTATGCAGCTCAGCTGATGTCTTGTTAACAAACTCTCTTCCTTGGTCATTAATTTGTATTTCTACACAACCATGTCGACAGATGATGTCCTCAAACAGAAACTTTGCAACACTTTCTGCTGTGTGATCTTTCAAAGGTCGAGCCTCGGGCCATTTGGAGAAGTAGTCCATAGTCACAACAATACAACAATAACCATCCTCTGTTTTAGGCAGATTGGTGATATCAACCCCAATTTGGACTATGACTTTACTTGGCAATGGAACAGGATGAAGTTCACCAACATCAACCTTGCGAACAGGGTTAACTTTCTGATGACCAGAAGCCAAAATAAACTCTGACATCCCTGCCCACATTTTTTCCAATAAAATCTCTCCAAAATCTTTGCCCTGGTTCTGTCGATGCCAATATGACTTCCCAAGCAACGGGCTGTATCACTATCTCCAGAGCCCATGTGTATGCTTTCGATAATGTCTCTGCTCATCCCTATCACAAATTACCAAGACCTCTGTGTACTCATTTCCAGAATTTCCGACTCTCTGCTCAATGGCGATAGTAGAGTTGACCAGTTTGTTCAACATAACGCTTCGAGAGCCTACATAGGTTTGCTTTATCATTTTTTGACATTCCAGCAGCATATTTGTTGTTAACAACATAATCAAAGATCACATCAACGTTGTCAGCTTTGTCTTGTGAAACAGTTGAAGAATTGCGTTCTTCAGCCATTGTTAAGTTTTTTTTCAGCACAAAACAATATCCAGCAAAGGATGAAAAGCATCCTTTCGAGCTCACTGAGGCACCAGAAATGTTGCGAAACCAGAGCGCGGACATCAGCTTGAGGTGTGAAGTTATGATAAGGACAGGCTTTAGCGACTTATTTCCCTCCGAACGCAAACATAACGCGATGTAAAAACAATGCTAAATGCACGGCACGTCAAAACGGAGGCCACCCGTTGTGACGTCATGACGTCACAACAGGGCGGCCTCAGTTTTGACACGTCCTGCCATATCGTTTTGAACCATATGCGCAAGTTGTTGAAGGCGAAAGGTCTGCAGTAGCCGGTAGTTTTGCACAAAAAAAAAATATCGACATCGGAAGGCTCCAGAATGTTGAATGGTATGAATCTTGGCACATTCTTACGTTAGAAATTTGAAAAAAAATATTGAAAGCATATAGCGAGCTGTTGAGGCAGGTGTGACGTGCTTGTGATAATGCTTTAGCACTGATGGTTAACTTATCCTGTTATTTCATTGGTGTGGATTGAACGTTGATTCCACAAATCAGGTTTCCAAGTCTGGTCTTAGTATGTCGCCACTGCGTAAAGTACATGGTATCATGGCAATGATTTGTCTATTTAGAAGACAAAATTAAATAATGGATGACGGACGTGTTATTTCTTTGTACAGGTGTCTGTGTGGTTATTGCCAACCACTGGAAACAATGAAGGAAAGTACATGTTGCCTGAAATCAGACAAAGTGAATGATAAGTTGGCAAACTTTGATGGTGACCTTGACTGCCTTACACACCACGTTGGCTTCGATAATGTGTGCCTTGATATGTATGTACTTGAATGTACCTGTATTGGATACAGACAAGGGTTTCCCAAATCAGTATCCTCATCAGTAAGCTACCCTGATACTTTCTCGATAAAGAAAGTATTTTCAACTAAAAGAATGACAACTGAGATACACAAGTAGCTATTGCTATTATTTCCCTTGTACGGACGATACAAATATACCAGCTACAGGCAGTTTGTCAGATGGAAAAATAGATATCTGGGCAGGGAGTTGTGTGGTGGCCTGACTTTTGTGGCTTCAGATATCCCCACCTTCCATAAGTGGTCATGTGTAAGCTGTTTTCATTGCCTTTCTTATACATTGATTTTATTGCATTGTTACCATAATTGTAAATATAGTCCGAGTTGGTTAAAAAGATATTCCAGTATGTCTATTTGTATCAACTATATCGAAGAAGGATATCATAAAAATATGGAAAAAACTATAACTGTATGAGAAATACTGATTTCAATTAATAACAATATTAAAATAAAATCATTCATAATAAAATCAAAATTCATTGCAAACACTTTAAAGGCTGTCATGTGGTCAATGGTTTTTCCCTAATTAGTTTTCAATATCAATTAAATTACTATTTTTTTTGTAAATAAACATACGTAAATAAATGTTTTGAGGGGGGGGTAATCTGAAATTGTAGGGGTTATGATGAAATCGATTTCACACGATTTCAAGTTACCGGGGGGGGGGGGGGGCAAGATGGAGGAGGGGGTAATTTGAAATCGATACACCGGGACAGGGACACACCTTACAACACGCAACACGAAAAAAGAAATGAAACGTGCTACACACAAACACGCAACAAGCAAAAAAAACAACACACAAAACACAAGCAAGCAACACGTGACCAAACAACACAGAGCACGCAACACCACAGCACGCAAACACACCAGTCTTGCGATGTGTGTGTGTATATACTAAAGGTGAATTTTCGACCACATTGTCCCAGCCTTCTTTATTTTACAAAACCAGAGTTTGATGTTACCCAAGGTGTAAGTGTGAAAGTTGTCCTTTCATGTGTGTGGAAGCCTGCAATTAGCTAAAGTATCATGAAAATGCAAAGTTTAAAAATGTACAAATAAGAATTTGGTGCAAGAATCATTGCTCTATGTCGTTCATCAACGCATGACCTCCATCTTCAATTAATTACCTCCGCTACCGAAGCTGAACATATTCATAAACATGTTTTACCCACTTGTTTGGCCGTGAACAGGATATCTCAAAAAAGTTAACGGATTCGGACGAAACTTGGTGGACAGGCTGGGTGTGTGACAAGTTAAGATCCAGATCCAAATAATACAATATATAAAGTGATTGTTCACAATTGAGAGATAGAGGCAAAAACGATAAATGGCACGGTATTTCAAAGTTGTGGACGGGTTATGAAAGAACTTTGTGGATGAGGTTTGTTAGGTGACAAGAACAAGCCAATTGGATTTCAGTTCAGGTCCGGATGCAGATCCAGCCTATCGGTGGGATACAAAACATAAACTGTGCAGCCATGCAGAGGTATGCGCTCCGACAGTGCCATTTTCGTTTCAATTGCATTAACCGAATGGACTGACCAGTTGTGCTAAATGTTTTCCTCCATTCAGAAACCAGAAACTGTGGACCGATTGTAAATTTCCGAGCTATAGTCATTGAGCCTCGGCAGCACAAATTGACCAATGCTATGTTTATTAAAATGCAAGGAATATGCCTTTAAACACCCAGCAGCAAAAGCCATGATTACGGCAAGCTGTTGGCAATTTAAGTCCACACTGAGAGTGCATCAAGCTGAACATACAGTCGTGGCCAAAAATATTGGCACCCTTGCACTTTTTTCGGGTAATGCGCAATTTCTTCCAGAAAATTGCTGAAATTAAAAACTATTTCGCTCTCCACAAATGTATTGCTTTGGTTTGCAATGGAACAAAACAAAAAAAGCTGGAAAAAAGTAATAAATCTTAGCTTATTCCACACAGAAATCCGAAAATGGCCCAGACAATATCATTGGCACCTTTTAGAAGTTGTTAGAAATAATTAGATTTCAAGCAGGTGATTCTCCTTTACTTTGAAAATAACCTCACCTGTGGTGAGTTGTAGGTACCTGCAATATAAAAATTACTCATTGAACCAGTTTGAATTGAGAAAAGGGGTCATTCTGCTGTTTTGTGTCACTGTGTGTACCGCAATGAGCATGGAGATAAGAAAGAAAACTAGAGCATTGTCTGAGGAGGTCAGACACAAGACTGTAGCCAAGCATGGACGATCTCAAGGCTACAAGTCCATCTCCAGAGACCTTGATGTTCCTGTGTCCACCGCAGGCAATGTTATCAGGAAGTTTAAGGCCCATGGCACTGAAGCCAACCTCACTGGATGTGGCCTCAAAAGAAAACTTGATCGAAGATTGCAGTGAAGGATTGTTCATATGGTGGAGAAAACACCTCGATCAACTGCCAAACAGATTCAAGCTGACCTTCACAAGGTGCAACAGTTTCAACTCGCACCATCCGTCACCAACTCGATGAAAGGGGGTTCTATGGTAGGAGACCCAGGAGCCCCCTCCCCCCCCCCCCCACTGTTGAGAGAGAGACATAAGAAAGCCTGACTGGAGTTTTCCAAAACACACCTGAACAAGCCAAACTCCTTCTTGGAGAATGTTCTGTGGACAGATGAGATCAAATTGGAGCTTTTTGGTAAAGCACATCATCTCTGTTTACAGAAAACAAAATGAAGCCTTCAAAGAAAAGAACACCTTCCCTACAGTCAAACATGGAGGAGGTTCAGTGATGTTTTGGGGTTGCTGTGCTACCTCTGGCAATGGGCACCTTGAATGTGTGCATGGCATCATGAAATTAGGAGATTACCAAGGAGGCATTTTGGAATGCAATGTTCAACCCAGCTTCAGAAAGCTGGGTCTCTGTCGAAGATCGTGGGTCTTGCAGCAGGACACTGACCCCAAACTCACTTCAAAAAGCACCCAGGAATGGTTTAAGACAAAACGCGAGACTGTTCTGTGGTGGCCAGCAATGAGTCCAGATCTAAATCCCATTTAACACCTGTGGGGGGATATCTGAATGAAAACAGCAGTTGGGAGAAGGTAACCTTCAAATCTGGGAGAACTGGAGCAGTTTCCACAAGACGAGTTGGCCAAACTACCAGCGGAGAGGTGTAGATAGCTCATCAATGGCTATCAGAAGCACTCGAATGCAGTTATTTTGTCAAATGCTGTGTTGTCAAATATTAAGTCGAGGGTATCAATTTTGTCAATGCCATTTCTTTTTATTGTCTCATTTAAAAGGATATCCATCCATCCATTGGCACCATACTCTGTGCAGAGCGTTGGTGCTGCCGAAGCAGTCTCCTTGGCTATTGGACACAATCCTGGAAGGGTCGCCACTCCGACAGTATACCAACAAGCTGGCACTCATTTTGCCGACCTCGGAAGGATGACAGGTTGAGTCAACCCCACCTGGTATTAATTCAACAGCAAAGTGGGATTTGAACTCAGGATCCTCGGATCCCAAGCCCACCACTCGAGCCATTAAGCCAACACCAGGCAAAAGGATATATTAACTTCTGAATCAAAAACAACGGTTCCATAATATTAACAGTGAAATAAAGAATTGTGGAGACCAAATAATTTTGTTAATTTCAACTTATTTTTGGAGAAAATTGTGAGTTATTTGAGGAAGGCACGAGGGTGCAAATATTTTTGGCCATGCCTGCGTATGCAATGATGTTCAAATGTTGGGTTTGTTCAAGAAAAGTCAGACTATCCAACGTCCGTACTCTGGTTCACGATTGCATTTTGCCTTCACAGCCATGTATGTGTTTTCGGTGATTTACCCAACAAAGGAAATGTTAGTAAAATCAGGCAACTTCCTGCTTTCATACCAAGGTGGATCAGTAAATATTATTCCAACTATGTAATTCGACTAATTGTATTAATTAAGTAACAAGCAACAGGCCTGTTCAATTCAAAGTTTCATTTGTCTCGTTTGTTGACTGTTACTTTCCTGACATCTCCAGGCTGCAAATCCATCTTCCTCTAAAGGGTCCACATAGCGATCTCGGCACATGTTTTCAGTGAAGCCACTGGCTCTTTCATTAACGATCTCTTATCCGAGATGGGCTGTGCTTCGCTCACGTAAACTCGAGCCTCTGTCTCTCCACCTGAATGTGTTAACATCCCAAACTCATCCTTGGCAAATTGCCTTTGTCACCCTTGAAAATGTTTAAAGACACCAACCTCAAACCTTTCAAAGATAAATAATTGCCGTTTTCCTTCATTTATTTATGCAGGCCCATCTTCAGGATGAAGCATTGCACTGAAGAGCTTTGTGAGAGAAAGGAAATCCGAGCATGGTTGAAAAAAAAAAAAGTGTATAAAGGAGAGGATAAATTGTAAATTTTATCAAAACTAGCCACAATCCCACCTCTTGCAGGGTATATATAAAAAAAGGTTCTTAAACAAAGATGATGCAGATAAAAACCCAGGATCAAGAAAGAAAGAAAGAAAGAAAGAAACCTCAGCAAAATAATGCTCATACCATTTGGCGGTTAAAACACTTTTTGTTCCCCCAAAAGAGTCAGACACCCAGAAGTCATGAAATAATAATGCTTCATACAGGCACATTGCTTGGAGGTGAAGCTTACGTGACTGCAATTCAAACTGATTGAGAGATTGCTTGTTGAAAGGAGATACGACGGGATTCTGCCCGTGCACTTCCTGCTTTCCGAGATGATCCATGGCCTTGCGAAAGGATGAGTCTGAGGTCAGATGGACCAATGCAAACCTGAGAGTGATCAGAGGGCAAAGGGATTGAGCAATCATGCTCAGAAACTTTGGGAACGGATACATCTTCACAAAGAATTAGAAGGAATTTAGCGACCAAAATAAACTACAGCAACTAAAGTGGGCATCATGGTTAAAAAAAAACCAGAGTTCGAAGAGCGTTCAAGGTCCATCTAGATATTAAGCGGGGGTAAATTGAAAAAAATATTGATATTAAAAAATATATACAATTATAAAATAGGAGAATGCGAAGGTTGGTGGAGAAAATGAAGGAATAAGGGAATTAGTGAGATGGGGGAGAAAAGACGAAAAGGAGGCTTCGATGAGAGTACAGCTGAAGTCAAAATTGTCATTTTGCAGACGTCATCAAATTTCTAATTTGATGATGGGATTTACGACGCACTTGGGAGGTTTATTGCAAGAGGGGCCACCAAAACAATGTAAACCGGACCAAGTACAACTCAAACACATCTACATCATGCAAAAGGGAAGATACGGTATTTTTGAAAGTCAACTTTCACGTCGAGCCACCGCGGGACGTTTGCTCAGGTCACGCTAAATTATGGGGCCCCGGGGGGGGGGGGACAACAGAAGAAGCAACAGCAACGATTTTTATTTTGATTTATCATTTGTAACAGCAAGAGGATGTAGAAAGCCAAACTGAAGCAAAAATCAAGCAGAAATTCACAAAAGCTGAAAACAAGCCGTTAGACTCATCAAATGCCAACGTTGAAATCTTGCTTATTCGTCAGCCATTAAATTCCCGAAGTTCACAACTATAACTTGCATCACGTACAATCGATGACGTTTATATCCAGGTTGCCGAGTATCTGTGGTTACACTGCCGTCCAACAATGGAGGACATGAATCCTTCACAATGAATAAAATCTGCTCCGGGTAAAATCTTCCGATAAACATGACTCGACAAATTACAAGTCGTTTCGTGGCGTTTGCTCAGCACCTGGTGAATCGACAATTGACGGCTTGACGCAATCGTTTTGGAAGCCAAACCAACTAGAATGAAAGTGGGAATTAAATTTTTTTTTTTTTTAAACCAGCCAGCAAGGTGCCATCACACTGTAGCTACAGCAAAGTAGCGGTTCGTTGATGATGTTGACCTTTAGAATCGCTCTCGAAAACCCTTTCCAAGCATCGAAAGGACCCGTTCTAACGTTACAGGACGTTTGAGAAGTTTGGATCCATTCAACTGCAACTACATTCCTTTATTCCACCGACGTACGACAAACGCATTTGGCTTTTGCATTCCTGAATGAAGAACTGCGCTGGCAACTCATTCGTTTTTGACATGAAACAAGGAACCCACAGAAACGAGATAAAAGTAGATACTCCAAGAGCTTTCAACATGCTGAGCAAAGCAAAAGGTACTCCCTTGAAATACCCCGAAACTACTTTTCAAAAACAAATTATTATTTAAGGCGATGACAATGTTTGTTTTTGGTTTATTTTCTTCCTTTTTTTTGCACGCAAGCCAAGAAAACAAATAAATAAATAAATGAATGAATAAATGAATGCACAAATAAGTTGATAAATATATAAACAAACAAATAAATAAATAAATAAATAAAGAACAGCTAATGCACAGAAATGAAATCAAATTACAAAGGGTACAAATCAATACAAGTTGCAAAAGAGCTGTACCCTTTTGATTGTCCGTTGGCTCGATTCTCAAAGAACTTGATTTCTTGAAGATCAGTTACCCCAATAGCATGAAAGGCAGTCTGTAGGTCCTCATCAGTTGTCCACTGTGGAGGGAAAACAATGCATTCTACAAATGGAGTTCTGTCAGCACATGCCACAAACCTCAGCACGGACAGAAAACCAGGCACACGCAACTTTTACAAACCTGACGGGGAAGTTTATTGTTCAAAAAAAAACCAAAGGTCAAAGCCATAAAAAGGTACACAACTGGACAAAAAAAGTGAAAGCACAAACATATGCAAAGGAAATGTTTCGAGAAGCACCACTGCTTACAACGAGGCTACCCAACCGTCGCCACCCCCAACCACCGCATTATGCTTCAGTGATGCCCCGAATGTGACGTCACAAAAACATATAAAAATCGAAACCGTTTCAAGTTTAAGACCAAAGTTTACCACAAATGCAGAGGGAAATACTCAAAAGCTCTGCAGTTTTATCACCTCACATTCTCCTCCAAAATGAGCAAAGCATTGCATGTAAAATCCAAATCGTTTGCAAACTAAACAAAGCAAACAAAATACACAAAACAATGCACATCATATGCTAAATGTTAAATATACAAAACACCTTGATGAACGTTATGAAAACACCGAGTTAGAAGGGCGAGTCGGAGTCACCCCCACGCCCATCCTGCACCGAACACGAATGAATGGTCTCGTGCCAACAAAAGCTGGCAAACACTTTTAGTCCTTTTTGTGCTTTCCAGCCGGCATCACGCAAGTTCGCCCCGACTGTGGGCGAGTTTCCCCGATACCGTTGGAAAAGGAATCGTATTTCGGGCTCGGAAACTTTTTCTCGACTTGGAGCGACAAGAAGCAGCCGCTCGTAAACAATGCCACGTGAGGAGGCATCGAGTCTTTCGATACGTCATTCTCCGACCGCATCATTAGCTCCCATCCCTGTGCGGATGGTGAAACACTTCGATCTCCCGAGCTGCTCGGAAGCGTTTACCCCGCGTCTAAATTTGCGGCTGCATACGCAACCACGTAAGGGCGGAATCAAATTTGGCGCAAACATTCACAATTTAATGCAAAGTGTACAAAAGTTAAAGCTTGTAAACAGCTTCACAATTCAAGTCTCAAAAGCAACACCGAGAAGCCACAACGGCAGTTCACATTCGATCAGTGACAGCTCCATCGCATAACAGAATATCAATTTTACGCTGTCATGAATTTGTACCCTTTTTGTTAATCACCGATGATAAACAGACCGGACGCGAACACCCTAATATTGTCAAAATTAGGAGAGAGAAACAATAAAAAATCATCCACAACTTTGACAAGATTCGAGCAGGGAAATGTTTGAGAGAGAGAGAGAGTAAATGGTGCTCTTCACATCGTTGCATCACCGCAATATACTCAAACAGGAAGTCCAACTATTGGACAATCATGTTACAGAATTAGTGCTGCTGACAGCAACAGTTTGATCGAAGGGAATCATGGGAAGCAAACCAAATTGCAAGCAAAAGGTCAACATTGCAAAGTTAGTACATACATCACTCTACGGTGCGATGAAGCAACAATTTGCATCAGATAAAAAGCAAAACCGTTTTCGGTGGATAAACTACAGCAGACATTTTCAGGAAGCAGTCGCTGTTAGCCAATGCACGTCCGACTGGGATTCGATTAGCAAATTTGGCCTGCTGGTTGCATCCAAGCCGAGGCACGACTGTGCCACCCATGCAGTACCCCTGTAGGTGAGAAGAGGAATTTGTGATTTGTTCAAGGTGCCGGCGATATGCCGCCTACTCTTCGCGAAGGACACCTTGGGATCTGTGACGCCGCCAACCGTTGAGTGCTGGCGGGCTGGTTCTCCTGCTCAGCGTCCTTCGGAAGGACGACACGCTAACGAATCTCCCCGCTTATGAAACATCAGGGTGACGGTTTATAGCCGGGTCGACATCGAACCCAGGCTCAAAGGCTTGAGGCACGTGCACATAACTCTTGGCCACCCTGCCAGCCAAGTACTTAGTACGACAGAACCATCGGTTCCAAAAGGAACGATTCAATTTGTAATGGCCCCATACGGTCGGTTATATACAAATTCCATCAGTAAAAAAACAATTGTTCTCCCATTCACGAGACAATTTGATTATTTCACATGCAAAACATAAAACAAACCACACGATTGGCACGAGTGCTTTCCCTTATTTCAATATATTCAAGTAGCGAATGAAACAGCTTGTATAGAGAGGCATTCAGTCTCATTGCAATGGCATTGTACACAAAATTGCAGGAATAGTCAATGCATACAATAAATTGTTCCCAAATTTCTTATTCAGGCAAGCATTTTCCATTACTGCAGAAAATAACTTTCAATGCAAACAATAATTTCCAGCCTCCGTTAAGACAGTTTTCAGGTGATGAAAACAAATAATTAAATAAATAAATAAATAAATAAATAAATAAATAAATAAATAACCACCAATCAGAATTGACAAAGATTTTTGGCATCCCAAAGTAAATAAATAGGAACTAAATAAGTAAACACGAGATAGGCTCAAGCAACTTTTCACGTTATTTCAACAGCAAGGAGCAGGATAATGTCGATCAATCAATGTCCGAAATGCAATGATGGGTTTAAAGAAAGAAATTCAGCCCAAACGGTACAACCCAGCGGTACGCTATTTGTGTTAACATTGAAAAATAATTGCACCAAGTTGCGACCCAAATAAAATCTGCTCAATCGCAGAGGCATACCCGAGTCGATGAAAGTAGAAATAACGACCCCCAGAAGGGAAAAAAATAAAATAAATAAAAAGAAATAACAAACAGATTCCATTTGATTTGAATCTCAGAAAAGCCCAAATAATCAATGAAATAAAAACAAAAAATAACATTCCGCAAAAGGGAAGGAGCCGCTCCTCCAAGCCCACAACTCACCCAGGTGAGATTCCCAACATACAGAGACACCCGCTTGTTGTTATAGTTAAACGTTACGCTGCCGGTGCCACCAGCAGGGGGGTTCTTGGTTGGTTCTTCCACAGCCTCTGAAGGTTCTATGTAGTCAGGTTGGTCTCCGTCCCCACCATTGTTTGCAGGAGTTGTAATTACATCGTCGTAGAGATCCACATTGTCATGACCGCTGTAGTCTTGTTCCTGCGACGACAATGCAAACACGAGCACAAACTTGATCGCGCTCTGGCGGATGTCGAATGGAATAGTTACAAAGGCACAAATTCCTTTCGACGAAAGGGGTGGTTGCGGCGGAGGGGAAGAAAACAATTAATTAAACACAACATGATGAATGAAATAAAAACAAAGAAGATAAGAAAAACATTCTGAAGCAGAATGTGCATTGGTATTCAAAATGGCACACTTGAAAGAGTTACCTAAAAATACCTCAAAGCCTCATTAACCTGACAATGTGCTAAAATCACATGGTGCAAAAGTGTGAAACCTATGTACCAATTCACATGTCATGTTTCGTAAACATATGGGCAAAGTGCACAGAGGGATTGTGAAACTGATGTTTATCTCAATGTTGAGGCCTGTGGAGAAGTTAGACTTGAATTGACAATGGCCAAAAGGTAGAAATGGGATAAGTGGGTTCGGTAAATGAGGAGTTTTCCATCTTTGACACAACCAAGTGCTAATGAAGATGTTATATTGAAAGAATAGCAGAGTGCAAAACCCAAAAAAGGTGCCCAAAACATTAAAAATAAAAACCCAACACATTAGATATATATATATATATATATATATATATATATATATATATATATATATATATATATATATATATATATATATATATATATATATATATATAGCTACGGTTCTCGAAACCGTATGCATACAACATACAGTTGTCCCGAGTCAGTTATTTCATTAATACACGTGGTTAGGTCCCTACCTTTTGTATAGTGGGAAGACGAGGGAGTGTGTTGCGATAGACTATAGTTAGGATTAATAAATCATTTTTTCCCTTTTATTTTATTAAATCATTTTCCTCTCCATTCTACTTCCCACTCTTCCTCATTTATTTTCTGAGGTGAATTGCCTCGCACCCTCATCTCGCTTACCATAGCGTACCACCGACTACCCACTCTATCCAGCGACTCGTTTTCTGATGCAGAATCCCGAAGTTCGCTATGAAAGCCGCATCGGCTTCCACCTTTCCAAACCCAGACACGCGCGGCGTGGGTGGGCCAGACCAGCGTCTGGCGGAAACCCCACCCAGAAAGGCGGACCACATGAAGGACCGGTCCAATCGGGATGCTCGGATCGGACAATGACGTCAGTTTCGCCATGGCTCCTCCCCGAGCTCCAGGCTGTATAAAGCACGGACCTCCAAATCGGTCGTTGTCGTGGGAAGTTGGTTGAATAAGTTGGGGAGGTTGGAGATAATTGCAAGTTGTTTGGTCGTTGAAGAGAATTGCAGGTTGGAGAGGTTGACGAGAATTGTTGTGAAAGTGTTCCTGCTGCCTGGCTCTGCCGACGTCTTGCCTCGACGGCCCGCCTACTGTACTGGTCCTCGCCCACACGACCTCGACCAAGCCTCTAATCTGGTCCTGCCAACTACTCATCTCTGGCCTCTTTGAACTCCGACAGACACGATTACCACACATGCGGCTGTGGACCGAACTGCACAGTTTTGTCGGGTGCCGCACCACGGAGTACCCCTCCCCCGAAACGCTCAGGTACCAGAAACTGTGACCTTAACTCCCTCCCTCCCTGGCTGCAAAAGTCCTCTTCTTTTATTTGGGTTTATTTTGTCTGAGTGTGTGTCTGAGTGTGTTGGCGCCTGTCCGTTCGATAAGCCTGTAAGATTCTCATTGTTGTAATTATTGCTTTTATTAATCTCGCGTCAAGTCTGCACTGTGTCTGCTTTTGTAAGTTGCTTGTAAAATTGCCGCACCACACCTCTCTCATCTTTCTCCTGCATTACATGTCGAATTAACCTTTTTGTTGTGCCACATGCTTTTCCCTGCCTTATTGTAAATAAATAATTGTAGAAATGTTCCCAGCTCGTCTTTGACTTTTCCTCCATTGGTCCAGCATGGTTCGAATCTGAGTTTAGCCGGGTCTTTATTTCCGATAATCCGTTCCTTCGAGCCGGTACATCCTGGGCAGTGCCGCTCGACTGCATCCAATCCGGAAAGGTAGTTGGTAGGGTGATCCGGTTCGGGCAAGGCGTACCGAGGGCGTGGTTCCCCAGTAGTCGAAACCGCGTGGCTCATTTAAATGTAACTTATTTCTGGACAGGAGGACCCGACACCACGCGGTTGAGGTATTGGCGTTCACGTCGGTTAAGCGACCCACCGCGTCACGGAATTATCCGTGAGCGACGGCCTACAATTCCGGGGAGTCTGGTGGGAATCGAAGTCGCTTTCCCCACATCATGGTCGTTCTCTCCACAGAACCCCCGGCCCACAACAATATATATGTGTGTGTGTGTGTGTGTGTGTGTGTGTGTGTGTGTGTGTGTGTGTGTGTGTGTGTGTGTGTGTGTGTGTGTGTGTGTGTGTGTGTATATATATATATATATATATATATATATATATATATATATATATATATATATATGAATGTATATGTTTGTGCATATATTGTTGTGGGCTGGGGGTCGTCTTGGTGGAGCAGTAGTCGTCTCCCACCGAACACCCGGAATTTAGGTCGTGACTATCGGATATGTCCGAGAGTTCACGGGTCCCGAAGCGGACCGTGGTCGCCAATATTTCGACGGCGTGGGGTAGGGTTAATTGCCGAATTTCAATATACCTAAATACGCACGTCGTCCAACTACCGGGGAAAACCACACCCTCACGTACCTCGGGCGGAACGGACCGCTTACCGAGCCCGATGTAAACCGAGCGGGAGATTACCAAGATCCGCCGGTCCAAATGACAACTTATCGGCCCGAACGGCCTTACTATTTCTCAAGACGCACCTTGCTAGGCCAATGAAAGAAAACACAAACAACGAACTGGAACACTTAACAGGGGTTTATTAAAAATAATATGCAGTAAGGGAGTCACACAGCAGAGTTATCACGAATAAGAAATGTAATTCACAATGTACAAGGCACTTAACGATTCTACTTACAGACGGAGCCGACGCGCACGCACGCGCGCACACACACGCGCACACACACACACGCACGCACGCACGCACGCACGCACGCACGCACGCACGCACGCACGCACACACGCACGCACGCACGCACGCACGCACGCACACACACACACACACACACACACGCACGCACACACACACACACACACACACACACACACACACACACACACACACACACACACACACACACACACACACACACACACACACACACACACACACACACACACACACGAAGAGGGAGTTTTCCAACCAGGGAGGGGGGGGTGAGGGGGGAGTTGAGGCTATGATATCGGTACCTGTGCGCCCGACAGCACGTCGTGCCACCAATACGTTTCGGGGGGGGGGTGGGATACTCCGGGGTGTGGTACCCAACAGTCTATGGCGCGTCTTCCTTCCTCCACAAGAGCCCTTCCTCCTCCCTCCCTCCCTCCCTCCACAAGAACCCTTCGTCCTCCATGGCACCGGTCCGTCAACACCGCCGCCGCCACAGTCAGGAATACAAGTCAGTTGCACGCCATCCGTTCGTCTCTCTGACGGTGAACTGAGGAACTGAGGAGAGAAGAGAGCAGAGGAGAGGAGAGGAGAGATCCTTCCTCCCTCCACAAGCAAGACTACAGAAGATTGTTATTCTTTTCGCGTTAAGTCTGCTGTGTCTCCTTTTGTAAGTTGCCTGTTTATTGTCACACCACGCTTCTTTCTATCCCTGCATTACACACAACAATAAATCTTCACTGTGCCACATATCTTTCTTCGCCTGCTTGTAAATAAATTATTATTATTAGGAATGTTCCCTGCTCGTTTTTGTCTTTTCTTCCATTGATCCAGCATGGTCCGAATCCTACTTTCGCCGGGACTTTATTCCCAACAATCCGTATCTTTTAGCCGGTACGTCCTTGGCAGTGTCGCTCGGCTGCATCAGGTCAGGTCAGGAAGGGAGCATGTGCCAGAACAGCGTGTCACTGCGTCCACTTTCCACTGGTACTCCAGGGGCCTCCGTCTAGCCATCCCCCAGGCAGATGCCACGCCCATCCCCATCTCATTGATATGCCGGTCAACCTGCTGCAACCACGAGGCATGTGGTCGGACCATTGGCCTCCTCCACTCACGAGACTCCCTTGCTGAGAGAATCTGGTGAGCAGGATCAGCGTCAGGAAAACGAGCCACATGTCCATACAGCTGCAGCTGATGCTCACGGACCATGCAGGTAACAAATCTCATCCGAGTCTCACCAACTACTCGTTGGACACAAAATCCGACCAGCGAAAGCCAAGGATTCTCCGAAGAGACCTGGTAACAAAGGAATTAAGTCTCCATCTCAGATCCTTGGTCAGAGTCCAAGTCTCGCATCCATAGAGCAAGACTGGAAGCACCAAGGACCTGAAGACTCGGACTTTCCTCCTCCCACACAGGTAACGGCAGCGACACACCCCATGGTCCAGTGAATCCATGACTCCCCAGGCCCGACCCATACATCTATTGACCTCTGACTCACAGCCAGCAGAGAAATGAATATCACTGTCAAGGTAAGTGAATCTCTCCATGACCTCAACATCCGAACCAAAAACAGACAGACAGGACAGCAGCATCCACGATGTCATTGAAACCCTGGATCTTAGTTTTGATCCAAGAAACCCATAATCCCAGCGGCTCCGACTTCTCATTCAGCACCTCGAGGGCCCCCCAAAAGGATATCTAAAGTCTCCGCAAAGATGACTGCATCATCTGCGAAATCAAGGTCGGAGATCTTGACATTCCCAAACTATGCACCGCAGCTTGATCTCTCAGACATCCTCCAAGAATCCAGTCCATACAAGTGCTGAAAGGTGTTGGGCCAGTACACACCCCTGACGAACTCCAGTAACAACTGGAAATAAGTCAGAGATGGGACCACCACACTTCATAGCACTCTCAGTACCAGAGTAGAGTTTAGATATCAGATCGATCAGTTTTGGTGGCACCCCACGAAGACCAAGAATCCTCCAGAGGACATCCCGATTCACTGAATCGAACGCTTTACAGAGATCAACATAGGCTGCAAGCAGCCCCTGCCGAAACTCTCGTCTGCGTTCGGTGAGGACCCAAAGAGCAAGGATACGGTCAATCGTTGACCTCTTTGGTGTAAAGCCTGACTGCTCTGGCCGCTGGTGCTCAAGCAGATGGTGGCGAACCCTATCAAGAATTATCCGAGCAAAGACCTTGCCCGGCACTGAGAGCAGGGTCACCCCTCGGGAGTTGCTGCAGTCTTGGCGATCACCCTTCCCTTTTCAGAGAGGGACAACAAGGCCCCTCTTCCAATCAGTTGGGATGATGCCTGTGTTCGAAGCAGAGCACAAAACTGCATGCAACGACACGAGTGCAGCATTTCCACCAGCCTTGAGAAGTTCAGCATGGATGCCATAGATCCCTGGAGCTTTACCCCGTTTCAAACGGTTCACCGCAGCCTGTGTTTCCACAAGCGAAGGTGGACCACAGTTGATTGGAGGGTCAGCAACAGGGATTGCAACACCCTTGACATCCAACTCGACAGCTGGTGGATCAGCCTGGTAGAACCGCTCAAAATAACCAGCCCAGCAGGTCTTCACTTCAGACTCCTCTGTCAAGACCCTACCACTCTCTGCTCGAACTGCAGTGCTCCGAGGGATGGGCTTGGATGAATGCAATGCGCGAATTCCCCTGTAAGCAGGACAAGAATCACCTGTCCACAGGTGATGCTCTACCCCCTCACAGATTCCTCGCACACAGGCCTCCTTGTCCACCCTTAGTGCACATACAGTTTTACGCCTCAGCTCCCTGAATAGCTCAGCTCTGCCATTCAGCCTGGCCCTGCGACTCTGGTCAATGGAATCCAGTGTCCCTTGAGAGACAAAATTCTTCTTTGCCCTGTGGTGAGTTCCAAGACATCCACCGGCAACATCAAGGACAGTGGTCTTGAAGGCACTCCACAACTCTTCAGGACTCCCCAAAGCACCCAGACCCCCCAAATGTCCACTCAGCCTGTTCGCAAACTCCTCAGCTACCCTCTCATCCTTGAGCTTGCCACCATCCAGCCGTGGCTGGGATGGTACCATTCTCCTGGATTTAAGGTGCAGCTTTAGAGTTGCTACAACAAGCCGGTGGTCAGTATTGAGGAACTGAGCACTCCAGTCGACCCTGCAATTCTGGATCATCTTCCAGCGACCATCAACGAGGACATGGTCAATCTCCTTTGCCACACCACCAGCGTTGGAATACCAAGTCCAGCGATGAGCCTGTGGGCGCTGAAACAATGAACCAGCCACCCGAAGTCCATGACTTCTTGCAAAGTCAAGAAACTTAGTGCTATTCTGGTTCATAGACCCATGGGGACCAACACATGTCTCATAACCAACCATCCCAATCAGTTCCAGTCGATGCATGAAAATCCCCCAAGACAAGAAGTGTATCTCATCTGGTGCACTGATCAACCACGGACTCGAGCGTGGCGTCGAATGCATCCTTCACGGTGAGATCACTCGCCTCAGTCGAAGCATAGACAGAGACCAGGGAAATGACACCCAAGGAGTGACAAATCCTTAGTCTCATAATATGCTCGTTGACCGGTGTTACCTCAATTATCATTGGGGTCAGCTTATTGGACACAGCTACAGCATCTCCTTAAGTATGGTAACCATCAGAGCGACCAGACAAATCGTAGGTGTAACCACCCACCATTATCTCGCCGCAATACGGTCGCCAAACCTCAGAGTGCTGCAATACCGATGTCCAAACACTTGAGCTCAGATGATAACAGAGACAGGTGATCATCCTCTCTTAGGGATAGGACATTCCAGGCACCCACCCGAAGGGACTGCCTCAGGTTAACCCAAGGAGACCGCCGTCTGGTGGACGACACCTCAGCACCACTCCGACACATTCTCCCACAATCTGACCCAGGGATGTTGCCCCGTGGTTTCCCTCCTATCAAAGATTGGGGGTCCCGAAGGCTTTGCCCCAATCCCGTCATCCGGTGAGCTGCACTGCGAAGGGAAGCTGCACAGGAGGTACTCACACGGAGTGGGTTTTCAGATTTTTTTGCGTTTTTGTGTTTTGCTGAATGAAGGGTTTTACGGTGGCCGGAGTGCAAATCCTGCCACCAACCTCCTAATAAAAAGTAACCCAACTGCAGGAGGACGTCCGCAGACAAAGTTGGGCACTAGATATGGATGGCCGTTGGCTCACATGGAGCTCCTCCGCCCTTTGACAGGTTTTGTTTTTAATCCTGCTGGGTGTCTATATCCAAACACCCTCCTCACCAAAAAACCTGGTGGGGGAGACGGTTTAGTCGCTGACAACCCGACCATGGAACAGGTTAGTACAGGTTTACATGGTACCTGTAGCAGGTCACAGATCTAACCTGACCTGGCTGCATCCGATCCGGAAAAGTGATCCGATCTGGTGGAGTGATCCGGTTCGGACAAGGCGTACCGAGGGCGTGTTCCCCAGTAATTAAATCACGTGATTAATTAGGTAACACGATTAACCCACAGATGGGAGGCCCCTAGGTCACGCGGTTGAGTTATTGGCATCCACGGTCGGTTAAAGGTCCCATGATACGCAAAACTTGCTGGTTATTTATATATTAACTTGACCTTCCCAGTGAAGAAATCACCCATGTTTTTTTTTTTTTTAATGAAAAATGGGATAATTAGAGCAATATTTCGATCATTTCTGGTGCTTTTCACAACTTGCTATGCCCCACCCTTTAAAAAAGTTGACTTCAGCGAATCACAGCGTTGACGTCACATACAGAAACTCGCACAGAGTGGATTGACTCGAAATCTCTAGAGTCTAGACTCTAGACTAGTCCGATAAATATGTCGTCCGTCCGACTAGGCCGATAAATCTGACGTGCTGTAGCTTTCTTTTATTATTCTCTATTCTTCATCGTTTTCTACTGGCGCTACATGACGACAGTAGGAATAAAATAAATAAAAATGCAACAGAACGTCATATTTATCGGACTACTCCAGACAATTGTGTCGCAAGGTGTGTTCTGCACACAAGTTTTCATCATATCCGAATAGCGAGATTGCTTCGTTTTATGCGCGGAGAGATACAGCCGATGACATGTGCTGGCCTTGATTGTGATTAATTCGCCACGGAGAAAAATGTCCGCTACGCTGCGCTGGTCACAAACTCGTGTTTCCTCCCAATCACCTCACTAAAATATTTCTGATATCGATCAGTCTGCAAGTCGAATTTACATTATTGAATTATGAATAGGATTTAGTCTAACCAGTTGATATTGCCAAGTCTTCCTTGGATGTCCTCCCGATCATCATGAACTCCGGGAATTTCATCGCCATTTTCCTTTGCTTGTCCTGCTTCGGGCTCGAACTGGTAAGGCCGTACTTCATTTCCAGCTGCCTTAACTTCACCTCCCGCGACGATGTTATCCGACAATTCTCCATGTGATTCAAACCAAAATCCTTCATTTCTCTCACACTCGCTGTCGTTACCAGACAAATGAAAGTCCATGTCATCTATTATTCAAAACCAAATGTTCGATTTTTTTAAAGCAGAAATGAACGAAGCGATTGAGTCGACCAATCAAATGTGGAAACACACAGGAAGCCAATAGAATCACGTCGACCACCAACCCGAGTAATCTACGTGCAGCCTTTGTCATACTGTAGTTGACGTCATGTGGGTTACGCCCCTTTCAGGAGGATTTTTAGTGGCGTTTACGAAGAGGTTTGTTTTTTTAATTTTACAGAATGAGTATTGTGAAAAAAAACTGTCAGATCTGAAATCACGATGAAAAACTCCTATCGGACATATGTAAATGAAATTTCAGTATTTTGCATGTCATAGGACCTTTAAGCGACCCGCTGCGTCACGGAATTATCCGTGTGTGACGGCCTACATTTTCGGGGAGTCTGGTGGGAATCGACATAGCTTCCCCCACCTAGTGGTCTTCTCACCCGACCCCCCCCCCCCCGGCCTGCAACAATATGTGTGTGTATATATATATATACATATATATATATATATATATATACATATATACATATATATACATATATACATATACATATATATATATATACATATACATATATATATATACATATACATATATATATACATATACATATATATACACATACATACATATATATATATATATATATATATATATATATATATATATATGAGGCCCCGTGAGGAGTGATGTAAGCGACATTTTTTAATGATATGATGATGATAGGCTCGGATGATAGGGTAAGGGTTAAAATGGTGTTATATGGCATTAACTCCAAAATGGCCGATGTGTCCCTTACATCACTCCTCGCGGCGCTTCATATGTATATTTATGTACGCGCGCGCGCACACATGCGCACACACGCACACACACACACACACACTGTCGGCCAGGGTTCGGCCGTGATAAACGACTACTAGGTGGAGCAGTGGAGTCGTCTCCCACCGAACACCCGGAATTTAGGTCGTGACTCTCGGACAACTCCGAAAGTTCACGGGTCACTTGGAGGACCGTGGTCATCAATATTTTGACGCGTGAGGTGGGGTCCACTTGTCTAATTCCAATTTACCCAAGTACTCACGCCGTCCAACTACCGGGGAAACCACACTCTCGGCCGACTTTGTCCGAATAGAGTCCCTTTCACCGAGTATGATCCGGCGTAACCGAGCGGAAGTTACCAAATCCGCGCCGGACCAAATGAACAATTTTACGGCACGAACGGCTTTACTATTTCTCAATACGCATTACGCACCTTGCTAGGCCAATGAAGGAAAACACAGAGAACGCGCTGGTACATTTAACAGGGTTTATTTTACAAAGAATAATCGGGGAGGGGAACACAGAGCAGAGTAATCACGAATAAAAGGCAGGCAATGTACATTGAGCAAAAGCACTTAACAATCCCACTTAAAGATGGCACGCACGCACGCACGCGCGCGCGCACGCGCACGCGCACGCGCACACGCACACGCACACGCACACGAAAATGGTCCTCAATGGCCGCGGCCTTTATTTGCACCTGTCCACCTCATGCGGTCTGGTCGAGCTTGTCCAGTGGTGGGACTCAAACCCACAGCCACAACGTAGCACCAAGCACCAAGGACGACGGAAAGAGTGTTGGACGCCAACCAGCACGAAGGCAGACGAGTCAGAGATGACGAGGCGACCGGCGATCGAGTCCGAACCAGCTTCCCTGATCACGCCACACCAGGCGAGGCAGACGCGCACAGCCAGACCGAACGCGCCGATCACTCCAGAGGCTAGGCAGTCGCCACGATCACTTCTCTGCTGAAAACTGGTCCTCACAACCACTCTACCCTTCTGAGGTGGGAGGGATCTCTTATCCTCACCCCCTCGCCTCCTGATGGAGGGGTTGTCGGACGACTCGTGGTGACCTCCCGATTGGCTGGGGGGCGTGCGTGTCATGCTTGCCCTTCGCTCATTCGCTGCAAAAAACGTCCATGCCCTGCCTTTGGGCAGAGCCTCGATCTGACGCAATGGAGGCTCTGCCCACGCCTTCAGCCAAAAACACGAGGGTAATGGCGCCCGGGTCGAGTGCGGGATAGTGGCGTTGTTGTAGTGGATGTAGTAGTAGTAGTTGTTGTAAAAACCTAACTAAAAATAACTCTTAGCATACACACAAAATTCCCATTGGACAGAAGGAGGGATTCTAACTGTTCACATACTTATCGAAATAACTGAACTACAGGGACCGCTGTCTGTTTGTGTGCACAAGGTTTCCAAATCCGTAACACTATAATATATATATATAAAAAAAATAAAAAAAAACTTTGAAGCATTCTGATGTGATGTATCATTCTACATGTGCAATTATGTCCTCACAAAGGCACCGATGACATCATAAAAAAAATTACTCCCCATGAGTACTTGCCATGTGCCAAGTTTCAATTTTTGCCTTGGTGCGGTTTCAGAGATACAGAGATCCAGAGTTTTTCCAACATGGCTGCCACACCACGTGACCTATGACGTCAAAATTATCATTAAAACATTCAACGTGAGAAGTCGCTCCTGTTGTGATAATGTCGTCTCAATCCGTCAAGCGGTTGCAGAAAAAACACAATGAAGTTCTGTGCGGACAAACAAACAAAGACAGAGACAAGCAAAGGGACCCAAATGCAATACCCTCTCTTGTGGCGAGGGTAATAAAAATAAAAATAAAAACACTTCACGTGACATGCCATCTGACAATTTACAAATCTCAACCTCTATTTCGAAAACACCTCAAACACTTCAACTGCCCCTCATTATGAAATTTAAAAAATTTCACTCCCTTTTACCACTTCTTCGGTCCTAAAAATAGCCCTCCTCACCCCAACTGCTCTGGAACCATCCATGTACTCACCCTACAAACCCTCACTTCCCTCTTTCTCCACTGATGCTCCCCTCTCATCCCTTCACCCTCTCTCCCTCAATTTTTTTGTGATAACCTCCTTCCCAATATTTTGCCCACCTCTTTTTCCATGTGATTTAATCACAGTCACGAAAAATTTTCACTCTTCCTTCATCCACTCAATCCTTATGCTCTTCCTCCTTTACCTTCTTGCTTCTGACTCCTCATGCTCCTCAATTATCTCCTTACTCTCATCTTTTTTCTGTTTGGACTCAATCCTTATGTTCCTCCTCTTTTATGTTCCCTCTCAATCCTTACTCTCCTATTATATTTTGCAACTCCTTCCTCAAAATCCTTATATTCCTCCTCATAATCTTATTACTTCTGAATGCTTATGCTGCTCCTCCTCTGCCATACTCACAATCCATATGCTCCTCAATGGAACTCTCATCCATTTTATCCCCCTATACCCCACACTCAATCCATGTGCTCTGCTCCATCCCCTCACTCTCGATCCGTTTGCTCCTTCCATTATCCTCACTCAAGGTTGATCTGCTTCCGCTACGACCGCACACCCACGATCCGTGTACTCTCACCCTATTAACCCTCACTATCAAACCATGTATTCACTCTTTAACCCTCACTATCGATCCATGTACTCACCCTATAACCCCTCACTATCGATCCATGTACTCACCCTATAACCCCTCACTATCGATCCATGCACTCACCCGATTAACCCCCACTATCGATCCATGTACTCACCCTATTAACCCCCACTATCGATCCATGTACTCACACTATTAACCCCCACTATCGATCCATGTACTCACCGTGTAACCCCTCACTATCGATCCATGTACTCACCCGATTAACCCTCACTATCGATCCATGTACTCACCCTATTACCCCTCACTATCAATCCATGTACTCACCCTATTACCCCTCACTATCAATCCATGTACTTAACGCTATAATCCTCACTTTCGATCCACACTCACCTGATAACCCTCACTATCAATAGATGTACTCACCTTGTAACACCTAAATATCGATCTATGTACTCACCCAATAACCCCAATCGATCCATGCACTCACCCTCTTAACCATCACTATCGATCCATGTACTCACCTTATTAACCCTCACTATCGATCCATGTATTCACCCTATTAACCCTCACTATCGATCCACGTATTCACCCTATTAACACTCACTATCGATCCATGTACTCACCCGATTAACCCCCACTATCGATCCATGTACTCACCCGATTAACCCCCACTATCGATCCATGTACTCACCCGATTAACCCCCACTATCGATCCATGTACTCACCCGATTAACCCCCACTATCGATCCATGTACTCACCCGATTAACCCCCACTATCGATCCTTGTACTCACCCGATTAACCCCCACTATCGATCCATGTACTCACCCGATTAACCCCCACTATCGATCCATGTACTCACCCGATTAACCCCCACTATCGATCCATGTATTCACCCTATTAACCCTCACTATCGATCCACGTATTCACCCGATTAACACTCACTATCGATCCATGTACTCACCCTATAACCCCTCACTATCGATCCATGTACTCACCCGATTAACCCCCACTATCGATCCTTGTACTCACCCGATTAACCCCCACTATCGATCCATGTACTCACCCGATTAATCCCCACTATCGATCCATGTACTCACCCAATAACCCCTATCGATCCATCCACTCACCCTATAAGCCTCACTATCGATCCACATACTCACCCAATAACCCTCACTATTGATCCATGTATTCACCCTATTAACACTCACTATCGATCCATGTACTCACCCTATAACCCCTCACTATCGATCCATGTACTCACCCTGTAACCCCTCACTATCGATCCATGTACTCACCCTATTAACCCCTCACTATCGAACCATGTACTCACCCTATTAATCCATGTACTCACCCTCACTATCGATCCATGTATTCACCCGATTAACCCCCACTATCGATCCATGTACTCACCCGATTAACCCCCACTATCGATCCATGTACTCACCCGATTAACCCCCACTATCGATCCATGTACTCACCCGATTAACCCCCACTATCGATCCATGTATTCACCCGATTAACCCCCACTATCGATCCATGTACTCACCCGATTAACCCCCACTATCGATCCATTTACTCACCCGATTAACCCCCACTTTCGATCCATGTATTCACCCGATTAACCCCCACTATCGATCCTTGTACTCACCCGATTAACCCCCACTATCGATCCATGTATTCACCCGATTAACCCCCACTATCGATCCATGTACTCACCCGATTAACCCCCACTATCGATCCTTGTACTCACCCGATTAACCCCCACTATCGATCCATGTACTCACCCGATTAATCCCCACTATCGATCCATGTACTCACCCAATAACCCCTATCGATCCATCCACTCACCCTATAAGCCTCACTATCGATCCACATACTCACCCAATAACCCTCACTATTGATCCATGTATTCACCCTATTAACCCCCACTATCGATCCATGTACTCACCCCATTAATCCATGTACTCACCCTATTAATCCATGTATTCACCTGATTAACCCCCACTATCGATCCATGTACTCACCATATTAACCCCCACTATCGATCCATGTACTCACCCTATTAATCCATGTACTCACCTGATTAACCCCCACTATCGATTATTGTACTCACCCTATTAACCCCCACTATCCATCTATGTACTCACCTTGTAATCACCCTATTAACCCCCACTACCGATCCATGTACTCACCCTATTAATCCATGTACTCACCTGATTAACCCCCACTATCGATCCATGTACTCACCCTATTAACCCCACTACCGATCCATGTATTCACCCTATTAACCCCCACTATCGATCCATGTACTCACCTTGTAATCACCCTATTAACCCCCACTACCGATCCATGTATCCCAATACCCGATACCTAATTCGAAACGCCGCGTGTACATCACGCAAACACCCTCACAGCCATTTCATGGAGTGCTCCTTCATTTTGAAGCCGATCACGTGATCAAACCAAGATTGCTTCAACACGTCGAGCAACGACACCGAGCCGTGAGGATTCGAACCCGAGACCCCCGGGGAAGCCGGATATTCGTCCGACATTCCTTCCCCTCAATTTTTTGTCAATCCCATTTCACCACAATCATCCAGTCCCTTCCCCACCGCGCGAACCTTTGTGGCAATCGTGACCATCCAGCGTATTTATACACCACCCGCAAAACATCCAAACACCGATCCCGACAGATCGTAAGGATAAGAACCCAGGAATAAAGCACGAACATCTGACTGACAATTTACGCGGTTAAAACTCCCAGCGTTGCCGCGCCCTTTGTTGTCGCCTTAACATGGCGGAGGCGAACACACGTTACACGGACCTTCCACACACGAGCTGACTCGATGGCGGCGGTTTCGCAGCCTCTGGGACAACACGACGGACGACGCTTACGAAGCATGAGTATCAGCACAAAGGAGCCGAGGCGGGTGAGACGCCGCTACCTGGTTAAATTCCTCTCCGACATCGGCGTATATGTCGATGTGATCCGCTCCATCGGCCATGTTAGCGCGCGCGGACCCACACCGCGCATGCGCAGAGGCCTGAGGTAAAAAAAAAAAAAAAAAAAATAAATAAATAAATAAATAAATAAATAAATAAATAAATAAAAAGCCCCGCCTTTCTCGCTAAATTTAAATCGCAATTATCACACTACGAACATACATCACATTTTCAGATGCGTTCTATTATTATTTAAGATACATCCTTTACAAAAAAAAAAAATCTATGGAAACAAGTAAAATAAAATGTATCGACCATCGGCAGCAAATACACCGCCTATTGTGGAAGCATTCTTTTTATTTTTCTGCCTTCTTTTCGGATTTATTGTAATTATCAGAGAAGATAATTCGTCGTAATAATAGGCACTCCAAACGTAATCACGTTCAGGGAACTGGAGGAAGTTTTACATGGGGACAACAAACAAGTGGTCTCCTCTGGTGGAGGTTTCAGGGCTATCCCATAATGCCGTGCGCGCCGCCATGTTAGCTGCATTCGTTTCCCTGGCAACGATGGTATCAGGAGCTCGACAATCTATCACGTTTATCTCGTTATTCTGACTGACTGCAATGGAAGTGGTTGTGCGAATTATTTGGCCTTCTTTACCTTTCCTCGCTTGTTTAACATTGTATGTGCAAAGATTCTGTTAAGGGTGAGAGTTCAGGACAGGAGGGTAAGGCTATTAGATTTCAGGAAGGCAAACCTTGAGGGTGTGAGGAGAGAATTGGGTGATGTGGATTGGGATAAGCTTACAACAGGACAACCAGCATCACAGAAATGGGAAACCTTCAAGGTATGAGGAGAGAGTTGGGTGATGTAGATTAGGAGAAGCTCACAACACGACAACCAGCATCACAGAAATGGGAAAACCTTCAGGTTATGATGAGAGAGTTGGGTGATGTAGATTGGGAGAAGCTTACAACAGGACAACCAGCATCACAGAAATGGAAAACCTTCAAGGTATGAGGAGAGAGTTGGGTGATGTGGATTGGGATAAGCTTACAACAGGACAACCAGCATCACAGAAATGGGAAACCTTCAAGGTATGAGGAGAGAGTTGGGTGATGTAGATTAGGAGAAGCTCACAACACGACAACCAGCATCACAGAAATGGGAAAACCTTCAGGTTATGATGAGAGAGTTGGGTGATGTAGATTGGGAGAAGCTTACAACAGGACAACCAGCATCACAGAAATGGGAAACCTTCAAGGTATGAGGAGAGAGTTGGGTGATGTAGATTAGGAGAAGCTCACAACACGACAACCAGCATCACAGAAATGGGAAAACCTTCAGGTTATGATGAGAGAGTTGGGTGATGTAGATTGGGAGAAGCTTACAACAGGACAACCAGCATCACAGAAATGGGAAACCTTCAAGGTATGAGGAGAGAGTTGGGTGATGTGGATTGGGATAAGCTTACAACAGGACAACCAGCATCACAGAAATGGGAAACCTTCAAGGTATGAGGAGAGAGTTGGGTGATGTAGATTAGGAGAAGCTCACAACACGACAACCAGCATCACAGAAATGGGAAAACCTTCAGGTTATGATGAGAGAGTTGGGTGATGTAGATTGGGAGAAGCTTACAACAGGACAACCAGCATCACAGAAATGGAAAACCTTCAAGGTATGAGGAGAGAGTTGGGTGATGTAGATTGGGAGAAGCTTACAACAGGACAACCAGCATCACAGAAATGGGAAACCTTCAAGGTATGAGGAGAGAGTTGGGTGATGTAGATTAGGAGAAGCTCACAACACGACAACCAGCATCACAGAAATGGGAAAACCTTCAGGTTATGATGAGAGAGTTGGGTGATGTAGATTGGGAGAAGCTTACAACAGGACAACCAGCATCACAGAAATGGGAAACCTTCAAGGTATGAGGAGAGAGTTGGGTGATGTAGATTAGGAGAAGCTCACAACACGACAACCAGCATCACAGAAATGGGAAAACCTTCAGGTTATGATGAGAGAGTTGGGTGATGTAGATTGGGAGAAGCTTACAACAGGACAACCAGCATCACAGAAATGGGAAACCTTCAAGGAGCAAATGTGTCGAGTGCAGAGTTAGTACATTCCAATGAGGTGTTAAACGAGAAGCAGAAAGAGACCAGTGTGGTTGAGGAGGGAGGTAAGGAACGCTATGAAGGAGAAGCAAAAGGCATTTATTAGGTTTAAAATAACAGGACTGGAGTTGGATTGATATCACTGTCGGAGTAAACAGAGGCAAGTTAAGAATATAACTTGGCAAGCCGAAAGAGAGAATGAGAAGGACATGGCTAAGAATATTAAACACAATAGCAAGGCTTTCTTTTGGTATATCAGGGGAAAAGACCAGGTTAGGACCAGTGTGGGCCCATTGAGAAATAGCACCGGGAGAGTGGTTCGTGATGAAAGTGAGATGGCAGGCTTATTAAACAGGTATTTTTCTTCAACTTTACACAAGAACAGTCAGGAGAATTTCCAAAAGCTGAGAGTATCTATCGAGGAGGTGAGGAAGGGCATTTACAGAAGATCCAGGTTGAAGTGGAGGAAGTAAAGGAACAGCTGGGTAATCTAAAAGTCGATAAGGCTCCGGTCCAGATAACATGCACCTGAGAGTGTTGATGGAGATGCTGAGCAGGTAAGGACCAGTTGAGGAACCATTGAAACAAATACAAATTAAAGGTAGTCAGCATGGGTTTACCAAAGGTAGTTCCTGTTTAACAAATCTTTTATAGTTCTATGAAGCAGTGTCTGATTGGGTGGATGAGGGAAAGGCAGTGGACATAGTATATCTGGATTTAAGAAGGCATTTGATGAGGTAAGGTACCACATCGGAGGTTGTTAGCCAAAGTGAGGGCTTGTGGAGTGGCTGGTCAGGTCGCTAATTAGATTGGAAACTGGTTTCGTGGTAGGAAGCAAAGAGTGGCTGTGAGTGGGAGGATGTCTTGCTGGGAGGATGTAAGTAGTGGGGTACCTCAGGGATCAGCACTCGGACCATTACTATTCATTATTTACATCAACGATTTGGATAATGGGGTAAAGAGTAAGTTTTCCAAATTTGCAGATGGCACAAAGCTTGGAGGTGAAGTGGATAGCAGATGGGGTGGTGAACAGATACAGGAAAGTATTGATACTTGTATGGATTGGGCAAAAGATTGGCAGATGTAATTTAACCTTAACAAGTGTATGGTGTTGGGGATGGCGAAGAACAATGAAAATAGAGATTACATGATGTTAGGGATAATTTTTGAGCGTGTCACACAAGACAAGGATCTGGGGGTGGTAATCGATCCTGGAGGTAAGCAGGTAGCACAGCGCCAGGCAGCTATCGGGTTTTCGGTTGTATTCGAAGGGGGTTCATTTATAAATCTAAAGAGGTGGTGTTAACATTGTGTAGGAATTTAATGAGGGCCACATCTAGAATATTGTGTGTTGTTTTGGTCACCACAACTCAAGAAGGATATAGATTCAGCGCAGGCCTACTGGAGCGATTCCGGGCCAAGCGAGACTGAGCTATGAGGAGCGGAAGAAGAAGACAAGGCTTTATACGTTCGAAAAGAGGTGGTCAAGAGGAGATATGATAGAGATGTTTAAAGGCCCAGTCACACCTTGACGTTTTAGCCAGCGATGGCAACGTATTAAAATTTATGTAAAACGCTGGCTTACGTTGAACTTTTGATGTTTTTTTTCAAGATTCGGACGTATTCATAGCGACTAGGTCTTATGTATAACGTATTCGTAACGGACACAGGACGTTTCGTTGTGTTATAGATAACTTATACCAACGAATGCTGAACCTGTTGTCGGCCTACACAACCTATGCCCAACGATAGTCTAACTTAGGCATAGCGCGTTGCACGCATCGCCGACGATGTCGTGACGTAGCCTATTAAAAGGCTGACGCACAACGATTCGAATCATAACTGCCGTAGAAATGGAAGTGTCAACATCGCAGTCACACCTTGGCGATCTTGCCAGCGTATGCCGACCTAAGAAAAATGTGTCTAAAACGTTGGGGCACGTCAAATACGGTATGAGTAAGTTTGGTATACGTGAGTAGAACGCTAAAGTACACTATCATATGTCGTAGTAAGTAGAGTACGTCAAGAAATTTTAAACATGTTCAAAATTTTACGACGTACTTGGCGTATGACACACGTTCCGCATGCGATGGGGATAAGTTGTACACACGATATGCGGACGCTTACACACGTCCACAAAGGCTACTTATAAGCTACTCATAAGTCGAAACACGTCGCGGTAATGTCTTTTTTACGCGAAACTTATTTCTAACTTATGTTTGACGTGCTTTGAACCAATTATTTACGTAGTCCCAACACACATTGACGTATGTAGACGTATTCCAATGATGTCTTCCGGTCGACAAAAAAAATAAATGAACGTGTTTCTAACTTACAACTGCCATATAAAGACGCGTTCCCAGCGATTTTGGGAATTGGTATATAAAAATGGTGTTCAAAAAAGGGGAACCCAACAGTGTTTTCGAGTCCTTTTTGAGTCGATGTCCATGTCAGCAGTAACAGTATCAGTCTCAGTATTAGTATTAGTGGTAGTTTGTTCATGTTGGCAGTAGTAGGTGAGTGTGAGGGGGAGGGTGTGGGTTATGATGGATCCTCCTTGCGTCCGCGTGTCCACGGGAAGGAGACATCTTTGCACCATTGTTCGAAGTTCTTCGCGGCTAATTTTTTATGGGGCTTTTTCAACAATGAGCTATGGCTTGTTTTTACGATTTAGGTCTATTCATAACGGGTTGGACAAATGCACAATGAACTAATAATGTGCATAGAGCGCTTCCATAACTTATAGATACGGTATACCAACGAATAATTATCGTGTAGCCGGCGTTCACAAACTATGCCGAACGATAGCCTAACTTATCCATATCATGCGGCAGTTTATCTTTGCCGGCGACGTGGGGTTTGCTATTCGTAGGCTGCCACTCAACGATTTAAATGGCTGCATCTCAACTATTGAAAGTAGACGCTTGCGCTCAACAATTGGATTTTTTTTACACTCAACGACTTTTAAACGGTACCACTCAGCTATTTTCATTGTTTACAATGAACGATTTAAATTGCTGTCACTCACCTTTGTTTTTTGACGCTGGGGTTTGGAAATTTGAAGCGTTTCTTCTGAACGTGTTAAAACGTTCAAACTCGACTATTTTAAATAGACGCTGCCGATGGACAATTGGAATCATAGCCAAGCTAGACATCGAAGTGTGAACATCCTCGTCATGCCGAAGAAAAGTTTGAAGAATGCTGCAAATAAGTGTCCTGGCCGTGGCCGTGGACGCTGACGCAAGGACGATCCATTATACCGACGTCTTTCAGCCTATGAGTAACTTAAAAGTAACGTCTGTCGATGTGTGGCAATGATCGCGTAACGTGCCAACAACACGTTAATCATAGGTTAGAAATAAGTTTCGGGTACGCTAAACATTACCTTGGCGTGTCGCAACTTATGATTAACTTACAAGTAGCATGTGTTGACGTCTGTCAACGATCGCAGACCGTGCATACAACTTGTGGCCAGCGTAGCGTAACGTGCGAGTCATACGCCGGCATACGTCGTGAAATTTCAAGCATGCAATAATTTGAGGACAACCAAAAAGTACAACGTTTAAAGCCAGCGTACAACGACGTATGGCAGTTTTTCAGCGTGCTCTCAATGTTATCAAAACTTACCCATAACGTATTCAACGTGTGCCAGCGTTTTAGAAAAAAAATTCAAAAATCGGCATACGTTGGCTAAAACGTCAAGGTGTGACTGGGCCTTAAGTTCATGAAATGTATCGATAAAATAAGTGCAGCATGATTATTCAGCAGAGTAGGCAGTGATAGGACCAGGGGCCAGAGCCTAAGAGGAAAGGAGAGGGGAGTTAAGACGGTAGTAAGGTAGGGTCTTTCACTCAGAGAGTAGTTAACCTCTGCCATCGAAGATCGGAGGTTACTGTTTTCACCCCTTTCTGTTTGTTTGTTTGTTTGTTTGCGAACAGTATTACGGAAACCTCCTCGACGGATTTCGACGAAACTTGGTGGGGGATTAGGTATGGTCCAAGGATCATGCCATTAGATTTTGGACTTGGTCCAAAATACAATATGGCCGCTATAGCGGCCATTTAAAAAAAAAATATTTGAAATTTTGTTTTTGCATTTCTACATGTTTTAAGCGATTTCCAAAACCCCCCCACCAAAAAAAAAATAGTTAGAGAAAAAAAATTTTGCAACTTTTTTTTTAAACAAAATTTCGATATTTTTTTTGCATTTCTACATGTTAAAAGTGATTTCCAACAAAAAAAACATGCCAAAATTATAATTGCGGCTGATTTTGGAACTGCAGGTGGATATACCCACATAGAATCAATTTCTGTCTCGAGGAATTATGACGAATTATGATGTCATTCATTATGACGAATGAATTGAGTATGTAAAAGTTAAAAGTAAAAGGGAAAGTTGCAAACTATAACTCTGTGAGCACTGTTGACGTCAAATTGAATGAATAGGATATCAGGTTCACTTGAGTGAACTTGCAGTATTGGCGGCGGAGGTTTTGCACTCTACCGAGTGCTCCCCCTCTAGTTAATCCATGGAATGGTCTCCCTGGAAAGGTGGTGGCAGCAGTAGCAGTGGAAAGTTTAAATTGGTATTAGATAGGTATCTGGAAGTATTGGAGATAGAGGAGAATAGGTATGTTGGCAGGACTTTTCGGTAGCTTTGAGTATGGATGGTGGGTAATTGTGTGCAAATGTGTGGAGTGTTGTTTGTGGTTGTCTTGTCAAGGGGTGGTGTGTGCTTGATATGTGTTTCTCACCCAAGAATCATCTTCTCCCACCCCTCACCCCCCCCCAAAAAAAACATTTTGCATTTTAAAAAATAAGTTGGTCTGGTGTTGTGGCACAGGCATGATGGACCGAATGTCCTCTTCCTGCTTCTAAATTCCTTGTGCATCATGGGTACTGAAACTCTTCGAAAGATCTCAAATAAAGCACACCCCACGAAGCTTCCTTGTGAACTAAAGAATTGCATTTCTATGCAAGCAAATATGGGGACGCTTTCTTTTTCTTTTTCAGGGACTTAAGCTGATGTAAAGTGAACAAACAGCAACAACAATTGTGAGCCATTAAAAATCATCGACTCCCCAAACTCGGAGTCATCAATCAATTCCATCTGCAAACTCTGGCTCACACATTTTCTGCAAATAATTAATTAATACCACCTACAAGGGTATACCATAAATTTTGTTGCTGGAAGAGGCCACATGGTCCATCATGTGCTATATTCACACCACATCAATTTAATATACCAGTTTATCAACTTGATTTCACTGGGAGGGGTGAGTGTTGTGAATGCCATGAAGGCTTCAGCCGGAAGTGCCTTTAATTGCGTAGACCAACCGTGATAAGAACAACAACAGTTCATAACATCTTTCTTCTCAATGTTGAAAAACTCAAAACGAGTGACTAAAGCAACTAAACTAAAAAAAACAACTTACGAAAGCAAGTAAACCACCCACACCAGACAACAGTACTAACTAGGCAACTTAAAATCACACGAGTTTCATATTGAGCAACTGATAGTGTTGTTACATATGATGAAGTTCCATAACATAATCATTGAGATCGGTGGGTAGCCTCTTAGTATGAGAAGACGAACAGTTGTCGTGACGACTTGTGTTGAGACTGCTTTAGGCCGGCAGGCTAAGGATGGTTGTTCTGCTGGGTCTTGTGACTCAGCTATGGTTGTGGAGTGATTAGCCAGCTGGTCATCCCAGCCGGGAGTGGGGTGATGAGGAGGAAGTTCACAGGTCTTCTGGAGGTGTTGCAGTTCCGGCGGTACACCTGGCCGTGTTACGTCATAACATATGAGCGGGATGAATGGAGTGTCACAGTGACGATTGCTGGTTCTCATTCCCATTCTTGCTTAATGCGGATGCTTTCACCCGGAGTAAGTGGTGGGAGCGCTTTGGAGTTCCGGTCATAAAATTTATTTGGAACCTGCTGATGCCATACCAATAGCTGATGTGCACCTGCTGGAATGTGTGGTTGAAAGTCGCTCTGTCATATGTCGTCTGTACCGGAGCGCTGAATTCATTAACAGCTGAGCTCGGAAATATGGTAGTTCTGATACAGGAGGGAGTGTTCCTGAAAGACAAAAAGGGTTAAATGCAAGTCCTCATCAGACTCCATAGCCTTCTTGAGCCAAAGTTTGACAGTCTTTATTATACGTTCAGCCTGTTTATTTGATGGAGCATATGTGGTTCTTGATGTCATAACATGAAATCCCCATACTTGCGTGAATCTTTTTAATAAAATGCACTTGGAAATGGCATGTTGTCAGCTATCAGCTCCAAAGGAATGCCATGTCTCGGAAGCGTTGGTGTGATTGCATCAATGACGTCAGGTCAGGTATAGGAGCCTTCACCGGAGCAGCGCGTCGCTGCGTCCACTTTCCGTCGGTACTTCAGGGGCTTCCGTCTGGCCATTCCCCAGGCAGATGCCTGGCCCATCTCCATCTTCTTGAGATGCTGATCAACCTTCTGCAAACACAAGGCATGTGGTCGGCCCATTGGCCTCCTCCACTCACGAGGCTCCCTCGCTGAGATAATCTGGTGAGCAGGATCAGCGTCAGGAAAACGAGCAACATGTCCGTTCAGCCACAGCTGACGCTCACAAACTATACAGGTAACAAATCTCATTTGAGTCTCTCTCAGCAATCGCTCCTTGGACACAAAGTCTGACCAGCGAGAGCCAAGGATTCTCCGAAGAGACCCGGTACCAAAGGAATTAAGTCTCCATCTCAGATACCTGCTCAGAGTCCTAGTCTCACATCTGTACAGCAAGACTGGAAGCACCAAGGACCTGAACACTCGGACTTTCATCCTCCTGCACAGGTACCGACAGCTCCACACCCAATGATCCAGTGAATCCATGACTCCCCACGCCCGACCCAGACGTCTACTGACCTCTGGCTCACAGCCAGCCGAGACATGAATTTCACTTTCCAGGGAAAGTGAATCTCTCCGTGACCTCAACATCCTCAGCACAAACAGGTACAGACAAGATAGCAGCATCCAAGATGTCAATGAAAGCCTGGATATTCATTTTGACCCAGGAAACCCGTAACCCAGTGGCTCAGACTCCTCATTCAGCACCTCGAGGACCTCCAAAAGCATCTCCAGAGTCTCCACAAAGATGACCATCAACTGCAAAATCAAGGTCAGAAATCTTGACATTCCCAAAAGACACACCGCAGCTTGATTGCTCTGACATCCTTCCCAGAATCCAGTCCATACTAGCGCTGAAAAGTGTGGGGGCCAGTACACACCCCTGATCAACTCCCGTAACAACTGGAAATAAGTCGGAGATGATATCACAACATCTCACAGCACTCTCAGTACCAGAGTAGAGTTCAGACATCAGATTGATCAGTTTTGTTGGCACCCCACGAAGACGAAGAATCCTCGAGAGGGCATCCCGATTCACTGAATTGAATGCTTTGCAGAGATAAACATCGGCTGCAAGCAGCCCCTGCCAAAACTCTTCTGCCTTTGGTGAGGACCTGAAGGGCAAGGATACAGTCAATCGTTGACCTCGTTGGTGTAAAGACTGACTGCTCTGGGTGCTGGTGCTCAAGCACATGATGGCGAACCCTATCAATAATTATCTGAGCAAAGACCTTGCCCGGCACTGAGAGCAGCGTCACTCCTCGGTAGTTGTTGCCGTCCTGGCGATCACCCTTCCCTTTCCAGAGAGGGACAACATGGTCCCTCTTACATTCAGTGGAGATGATGCCTGTGTTGCAGGCAAAGCATAGAACTACATGCAATGACATGAGTACAGCATTTCCACGAACCTTGAGAAGTTCAGCATGGATGCCACAGACCCAAGGAGCTTTACCCCATTTCAACCGGTTCTCCGCAGCCTGTGTTACCGCAAACGAAGGTGGATCACAGTTGATTGGAGGGTCAGCAATAGGGATAGCAACACCCCTGACATCCAATTCGACAGCCGCTCAAAGTAACCGGCCGAGCGGGTCTTCACTTAGGACTCCTCTGTCAAGAGCACTCCACTCTGCACTGCAACTGCAGTACACTGAGGGAAGGACTTGGAGGAAAGCAATGGGTGAATTCCCCTGAAAGCAGGATGATAATCACTTGACCAGAAGGAATGCTCTACCCCCTTACAGATTCCTCACACATAGGCCTCCTTGTCCATTCTCAGCACACGTACAGTTTTATGCCTCAACTACCTGAACAGCTCAGCTGTGCCATTAAGCTTGGCCCTGCAACTCTGGTCAATGGTATCCATTCTCTCTTGAGTGAGGAAATTATTCTTCACCCTTCGGTGAGTTCCAAAACATCCACCAGCAACATCAAGGATGGTGGTCTTGAAGATACTCAAAAACTCTTCAGGATTCCCCAAAGCATTCAGACCCCACAAATCCCCACTCAGCCTGTTCGCAAACTCCTCAGCTACCCTCTCATCCTTGAGCTTGCTAACATCCAGCCGTGGCTGGGATGATACCATTCTCCCGGATTTAAGCTGCCACTTCAGAGTTGCTACAGCAAGCCTGTGGTCAGTATTGAGGAACTGACTTCTTGCAAAGTCAAGGAACTTAGTGATATTCTGGTTTACAGTTCCAGACCCAAGGGATCCAACAGACATCTCATAACCATCCCTATCAATTCCAGTCGATGTATTGAAATCCCCCAAGACTCAATGAATATCTCGCCTGGGGCACTGATTAACCACAGACTTGAGCGCGGCAAGAATGCGTCCTTCACGGTGAGATCACTTTCATCAGTCGGAGTATTTTCAGAGACCAGGGAAATGACACCTAAGGAGTGACGAATCCTTAGTCTCATAATATGCTCGGTCACCAGTGTTACGTCAATCATCATTGGAGTCAGCTTATTGGACACAGTTACTGCACCTCCTTTTGCATGGTAACCATTAGAGCGACCAGACCAATGTAAAGATGTAACCACCTGCCATGATCTCGCCACTATCTGGTCTCCGAACCACAGAGAGTGCAACAATACCTCTGTTCAATTGCTTCAGCTCAGATGAAAACAGAGACAGGTGATCATCCTCTCTTCGGGAGAGGACATTCCAGGCACCCACCCGAAGGGACCGCCTCAGGTTAACCCAAGGAGACCGCCGTCTGGTGGACGACACCTCAACACTACCCCAACACACACTACCGCAATCTGACCCGGGCTTCAATGGCAGTACATGATCAACAACGTGCTTGGCAGAAAATCCAAGTACAGGAATAATCTCTGCATATTTTTGAGAAGTCGTGTACTACCACAGGGAAATATTTCCCTGCAAATTGGAACTAATCAGCTCCGACTTTCTGCCCGGGTACTTGTTGTCACACTGACCATTAGGCTACAAGTTGCTCAATGTCTTCGCTTATCCCAGGCCAGAAGATGACATGACTGGCTCAAGCTTTCCTCTTTTCTTGTCCAAAGTGACCTTCATGGATCAAACTGAGGATGTTGGGACATTGTACAGCTGTCGGGATCATTATGCGGTCATCAGCAAAGAGCACACCATGAAAAAGGTGCGGTTCATTTCTGGTTTCCCAGTACGGCTTAATGCTGGGTGGAAGTTAGCTTTGTGTGATGGCCATTAATTTATGTTAATTCCAGCGAAAAGCTGAAGAGCGTTATTGTCTGAGTCTGCAGAATGTAGGGTCTCCAGTCGGCATTGACTTACTGGCAACTGGGATATCAACTGGTGTCCCCTCATCTGCAAGTCATTGAATAAAAGACTGGCAGTTTGTACGGTACCAGTAGGATCGCCAGAGAGAGTGTCAGGAATGTAAGTAGTAGCTTGCCTGGCACATATTTGGGTTCCAAGTCATGACGAAGAAGACAAAGCAACACCATTTGTAATCTTGGTGACACTCTGTGAAGCAGGTTTCTGACTATGGTAACCAATGGTTTGTGGTCTGTTTGCACCTCTGTTGTCTTTCATATACGTAGTGGTGGAACTTTTCTACCGCAAAAATGACACTGAGCAGTTTCTTTTCTTTCTGAGTTTTGCTCCGCAACTGATAGTGAATGAGAGGCATAGGCAAGTGGATGTCCTTGTTGTATCAAACATGCTCCTAGACGAGAAGACTATGTGTTGGCTTAGATGACAGAAGATTTGAAAGGCTCAAAGAACTTCAGGACTGGTGCACGAGAAATTGCCTGCTTGAGGGTGTTGAATGCTGCAGCGTGTTCACGGTGGCACTGACATTGTACATCCTTCTTTACTAAGTCACATAGCAGCGCTGTGATCGTTGACATGTTGGGCACAAAACAGGAAAAGTAGTTTAAAATTCCAAAGGCACGCTGTAGATCCGCTTTTGATGTTGGTGTTAGTAAATTTGTAACTGCTTGTACTTTGGTCATGTCAGGCCAGATTCCTTCAGCAGTGACTACGTGTCCCATATAGTTGATCTCTGACACCTTCCACTGAATTTTCCTCCACAATTAAATTTTACATAACTTGATCTGGCATGATCAAGTAATTTGACCACAACCTTGTCGTGTTGAGCTTCGTCAGCCGAAGCGACAATCGTATCATTGGAAACAAAATATACACCTTCGAGATTACCAAAGGCAATCTGATTACGACTCTGCAGTACTTCACTTACAGAACCGAGTCCTAAAGGCATTCTGCGAAAACAATATCTTCCAAAAGGAGTGTTACTGTTAAAAGTACACATCAACGCACTGTCATTGTCAAATGAAACTTGCCAGAAAGAGTCCTTTTTTATCAAAGATGGAAAACACTGGCTTATCTCTTAGCGAGCTAATTGCATCCTTTATAGTGGGGATCTGATGGTGCTCTCATTTTGGTGCTTTATTTAAGCCTGTTCCAAGCATGCAACACGTTATTCTGACACATACCTTTATTTGGGCGGTGTCTAGGCAACTGACAGCTCTGCAGGTGAACAAAAAAAATAACCCGGGTTATGTGTATGAAGGGAAAACATACATACTGCTTATATAGTTCAAAATAACTCACTGCACTGGAAAATGTGGGGACAGGAACGTTGGGGGACAGGAACGTTGGGGGACAGGAATACTGTAAATGGTGGAGACTTGTAATACCCTCCTCCACCTGGAGGTGGCGCTACATGATACACATTTACACAGATCATTTGTGTACCCCCTTCACCCCACAAGACCACCGGCAAAGATAAAAACATGCCGATGCATTAATTAAGGTTATGCTGATCCTCTGTAGCAAGTCTGGATGTAATCGGCCCAGAACTATAGGAGGAGCAGCATGACAAACAAACACACAAACTCTGGTCCGTGAATTATAATAAGGATTCCTAGGATCTAGGCATAACAGGAAAGAGCCATCCTTTTTCTTCACGATCACAAGACCCAGTCCGTAGGCCCATTCACATGCGTAATGACACCTCTCGTGCTTCGATAACATTGAGCTTCTGCTTGAGAGGCCCGTGCAAGCTATGCAGAACTCTACGAGGAGGTTCGATGACTGGACTAACTCCATTATCAACTTCAATATGATAGGGATTTTGAAACTTTCCAAGACCCTGAAAGACATCTGTGTTATACTGGGCAATGTAAGTGGCTCTGGCTGCAGGTGCATGGAAAGAATATCCACATTGTTGTCACTAAACTGAATCAGGTCGAGGGCAATAGAAGCTGCAACTCTGAGAATTGGTGGTCCAGAGGAATCGACAACATCGAACTCAAACGTGCCCTCTCTGTTTTCTGTTTGGCAACGAAGGTTAGCTTTACCTTTCCGCATGACCTGGTGCCCACGTAAGTTTTCAGAATGATGGATGAACGATGGATTGGGGGGTTTCGTTGTCAATTTCCGATTAAGGGCAAAGGGCATGACAGACGTCTGCCCCTGAAGGTGAAGGTCCAGCTTGACTTTCACCTTCAGCCCTTCAATAGATAAATTTGCAAAGCAATTCTTGCTCGTGTCAGTATCAACACCATCAATAAACAACTGGTGAAGACTGACATCATACTCGTCATCGCTGTGCTTGTTGATGGCGTGTATTTGTCTTCGAGATTGAGCATGATGCATTTTCTTGAAGTGACCCGTGCAACCACAATTGTTGCACTTGCTTTCCTTAGCTGGGCATCCATGCACACGCTTCTTTTGGTCTCTGCATCGTGCCCATGTACAGATGGTTGGTTGCCCTTCTTAGGCCAAAGAGGTGCAGTGTTCATTTGCTGGGTATATGGGCTCGGCAGGGCACTGAGCCCCGCTGTCGAGAACTGCGCATTTCATTCACCTTCGTCCTCAACTCAATGATGTACTGGTCAAAGGATTGACCCTCTTGCTGTTGGATTTCCCAAAAACGGTGACTCTCGTTGACCACATTTGTTTTCAGATGACAATATTCCTCGAACTTCTTGCATTCCAAGTCGAGTTTCTTAGTGTCAGCGGCTTCGTTGAACGTGCATGTGTTGTGCACATCCACCGCCGCTTTGTCGGCGCAATGCAACAAGATGGCGTCTCTCTTACTCTCCCACCTCCACTTGGAACTCTGTCCTGTTTCTTCCAAAAACAGTTCGAACAGCTTTCTCCATCGGCGCCAACATTAGAGGTATCTAAAGACAGTGGCAGGGGTGGTATTAAAACTTACATCATTGGACAAATGCAAGTAACAATCACCACCATTCTGAAACCATGTAGTGAATACCACAAAGGCTTCAGCAGAAGTGCTTTTTATTGTGTAGACTGTAGAGTGTAGACCAACATGATAAGGACAACAACCCCGAACACAACTCAAAATGGGGAAGTGGGTGGTGGGAGTTATTGGAGTAAGAGTGAGTCTCGGGTCGTTCACCTGCATTTGATTTTTCATTTATTTATTTTCTTTCTTTTTTAAGAATTTATTTCTATTTTCATTTACGGATTCTTTCCGACGGTTCTGTGATTTTTCCTGGTGTATCGCCTCCAATGTCCGTCAGCACAAAAATTACCGTGTTTCCACATTGTCTCGGATCGCTCACCAGCATTTTTTTTCATTTATTTATATTTTCATTTGTGGATATTGTCCAACGATTCTGTGAAATTTTCCAGTGTAACGGCTTCGATGTCGATCGGCACACAAAATTCCAGCTTTCTACGTCACCGGGAAGGGACCGATCTTTAATATCAGTCAGTGAGTTCGTATGTCTGATGTTGGCTTAATGGCTCGGGTGGTGGGCTTGGGATCCTAGGATCCTGAGTTAAAATCCCACTTGGCTGTTTAATTAATACCAGGTGGCGTTAACTCTCTCTCTACCTGTCATCCTTCCGAGATCGACAAAATGAGTGCCAGCTTGATGGTATCCTGTGTCAGAGTGGCGACCCATCTGGGATTGTGACCAATAACCAAGGAGACTGCTTAGGCAGTACCAACGCTCTGCACAGCGTATGGTCCCGATGGATGGATGGATGGATGGATGGTCAGTGAGTGAGTCAGTCAGTGGTTAGAAAGAGCTTTATGTATCAGATATATATATATATATATATATATATATATATATATATATATATATATATATATATATATATATATATATATTGTTGTGGCTTCTCACCACGCTGGCGTGCGGGCGACCGCTTTTAGCTAATTCAGGGCCGTACGCGCCCACCGGACGTGGCAAACCAAGTCGCAGCTTTCGGATCAACGCCGAAATCCAGCTACGGGTGTGTTTTTAATCACACCATAAATCAGCCAACTATTCTGTCCGCGCACGACAGGGTCCGATCGCCGAATTTTTGATTTACCGAAGTATGCGCGCAGACAGAAATGCCGGGGATTTACACCTCAACGGGACCTGCTTGGAAATGAGCCGCTTAAGCAGATCGCTCCGTTCACGATTTGCCG
>NC_140961.1:143694055-143714055 GCF_056783735.1 Eptatretus burgeri
ACGCACACACACACACGCGCACACACACACACACACACACATCAACAAACAAAAGTTCAGCCTTGACTATTCAGTTGAGGATTCTGTGTTTGGGGTTCACAGATCTAAGAACGTCCCCCTTCACACATTATATACTGTAATACACCTCGGACTTGGCCCTCGAGTGTCTACAACGGTGTATAGTAGGAGGGAGTGAAGCGCCAACCCATTGCTCCCATTGCACACACACACACACACACACACACACACACACACACACACACACACACACACACACACACACACACACACACACACACACACACACCAACAAACAAAAGTGAAGCCTTGACAATTCAGTTGAGGATTCTGTGTTTGGGGTTCACAGATCTAAGAACATCCCCCTTCACACACATTATATACTGTTATACACCTCGGACTTGGCCCTCGAGTGTCCACAACGGTGTATAGTAGGAGGGAGTGAAGGACCAACCCATTGCTCCCATGGGTATTATCTGCTTAGTTTTGTCTTTTGTAATTCCTGTGAATAAAATGAACCTAAAATCTCTTCCTCTTCTAAATCATATATCTTATAAGTCCAAGGAACCGTATCTATTACATAAACAATTTAAAAAAGTTCGTTCGTCCATCGTTTAATATAACATTTTTCAAAATGAGATTTCCACCTATATATTCTTATGATATCACCAACTTTGAACTTAGGTTTTCTGATATTAATCTCTTTTCATATTTTAATTTTATAAATGTTTCTGATGGTTTCATATTCGTTGACGTGTGAATCATGTCATTATACTTATCCACAATATCCTGAATAAAAGATGACCATTGTTGTGAACCGAGTTCTGTGAATTTTTTATATATTCTCTCTTTTCGATTCGATTCAAACATTCGATTTCGATTCGATTGGATAAAAGACATTCGAAGGTTCGATTAAAACATTCAACAACAACGGCCTTCCCTTCATTAAAGGTACTGTATAATGTAATAGTTATTTTTTAGAAAATTCATAAATGTCTTGTTATAAAACTCTCTACCCTCATCAGTCCACAATCTTTTAGGTTTTCTCTTACTTTTATTAAATATCTGTTGAAAGGCTAACATAAGAGTATTTCCTGTTTTGTTTTTTAATGGTACAACCCATGCGTATCTACTCCTCAAATCAATAACGGTTAAAGCATACTTGTACCCCTTATCATTATTGAGTTCAATCAAATCAGCGGACCAGATATAATCAACTTCCTTGGAATAAACCTTCCTTCTACGAAACTTTGTGAATATTGGTTTATGTAATTCATCAGCTAATTGCTCTTCAGTCTGAATGACATCATTAGAGCCTATAAGTTTTTTTGAATTTCCAAGTCCAAGTTTCAATTCAGCACTGTTCATCTTCTTCACGATGAACCGATCAACTTTTTCTCTCAAGGTTGGATTTTGTATCAGAGACAAATTATACAACATTTCTCTATCGGCTTCATGCTTTTCTTCCAAAGTTGTAGTATTCCCATAATCAATATCGTGTCTCATGCACACTCATCAACTCTATTGATGGGTTTACTCCATGATTTAGGATTGTCTGTCTCATCTAATCTTTTATCCAAGTTTGTGCCTGGACCACAGAAAGAATACCCTGGTAGATGTAATTCCCCTGTTATTCCAGTCGTTGTAAATTTACTTCCTGATAAAAACTTTTGTATGTCTCCTCCGAGTTTGTGTTTGGAGATAAATTGATTTTTTTTTGAACCACACACCGAACATATACCTTTTTGTATAACCCTGTTATTTTTACTTTTAATATATGAAATATTTTTAGTATTAGTTTTCTTTTTACATTTGAGACAATAACTCATTTATTTATGAGAAAAATTCCTGCAGAGTACAAAAATCTTTTTAGTTTCCAACATGCACATTTGAATCTTAATTTTTAAAACATAAAGAATCCTTAGAAATGCCTTCACTCTCTCCTCCATTTATTTAAGAAAAAAATGAAAAACTTGAATTAAAATGAATATCTTGTCGATGTCAATAGTCTTGTCGAAAGTATTGCAAATAGACTTGTCAATTCTTTGTTTTCCTCCTCGGTGTGTTGAGTTATTTTCTGTAATACCACCAATCTTTTTTTAATCTCACCGGTTTCCATATTTTGACATTTATTTCGTCTCGCTCTTTCCTCCCTCTCCTCCTTCTCCTTCTCCTTCTCTCTCTTCTCCTCTTTCTTCTCCCTCTCCTTCTTCTCTCTCTTCTCCTTTTCCTCCTCAACTCCTTCCTCGTCCCTTACTATCCTTGAATCGCTTACACCCCATAGAATATCATACATATATTCATCAGGATTTCTTGTTATTCCTGTATCCAAAATAATTTTTTTACAACAGGAAACCAATAAAATTTCTTTTGAATTTCTAAAAGAGCCTTACCTTTTCTTAACTTTATATTTTTTTTCATTATTTAACATTCTAATTAAATCTAAAGTTGTCGGTTTATCAACATCAGCATAATGCCAATCTTTTATTGAAAATACCTCATTCTTATGTTGTAGAACATATTTATTAAAATACCGAATACCCTTTTCTTGAAGGTATGCTTGGACACAGAAATGATAATTTTCTTGAAGCCTTCTTGCTGTCATTTATGTATTAGAAATATATGTTAGAATAATATGATGGCATGAAACACCTCGCCATCTTCCCATAGTTAAATAATTTTGTATTTCCTTACTTATTATATATAATCCTGTTTTTTCTGTTTTCATGATATAAACTAGGGCAAAACCATTATTATATTTACCCTTATTAAATTATTTTATTTGTTGTTTCTAATCGTGGCTCCACAAAACTCATTCTCGATACCAAGTGGATAATATTCTTCCTTACGAGACTGGTTTAATTGTTCCAGGTCTTCTAGGTCAATTTTAAATGACCAATTATACCCTAAATCATTCATATCATACCCCCATTGTTCTATTCTCATACAAACGATACGCCCTTCTTAATAAAAATTTATTTTAATTCAAACTGTGAATTCTGTATGACCTGGAGATAAAATCAACACTTCTGTATCTTTGGAATACATGGCCGTTTTATTTGAGGATATATATTGTGATTAATCGCTTAATCTCACCAAGTCATTCGTGTCAGTCGGGCTTGGATAATTTTTTAATTTATAAGCATTTTTCATATGAATATTTTTGGTTATATTATATTTATGTCGTTCAGCCTGTGCCTTTGTGTAATAATTTGATAAATCAATATATGCAGTTCTTGGGATACACCAAAGATAGAACCATCTTTACCAACATGTCATTTATATTAGATTAAAAATAATGTCATAAAATTTTTAATTTTTGTTGAGTTGAAATAACACATCGAGACATAATTGACCACAACACTTGGAATTTAATTCTTGGACTTGAAATGTTTGATAAACACCATTCTGTAAGAATTTTATGACTTCAATAGGTGGTGGAAGACCAAAACTATCAAAATAATATTTGTCTTGACTATTAAAAATACAAACCCAATGAGAACCGTTCCCATTATTATCTTCTAAGTTCAAAATAATATTCTTTGTATGTTTCGGCACATTTGTTAATTCATCTCTCATACAAATAACCACATTATGAATTTTTAATTTCTTACAATATTTGACAAGTTGTAAATTTGATGTTGTATTCTTTCCAAATTTTTTAAACTACTCATCAATGCTCATTTATTTATTAGAAAGATATAATCCATTACCTCTTTTAGTTAATTTTACACCTGCTTGTGCGATAGAAGAAAGCATATCTCCAACTAACAATCTCGCTTTATCAGGCAGACCTTCAAGTTTTTCAGCAAAATCTACAATTACACCACTTCCACTAATTTGTTTCTCCAACTCTTTGTTATGTCTTTCCAATTATTTTTGAGCCTGGAGTTGAGCCTTCCTTTCGTTGGCAGTTTTCACCGCTGTTGAAATACCACCCGTCAATGCTCCAACCGCACTTAAACCAGCAAATAAAGGAATTTGAAATGGGAGAAATCCTGCACTCGTCTCTCTTATTGAATATTTTTTCAACATTGGTTTTGTCATTTTAATTTTAAGTGAGTCAGTATCATTCAAGATTTTAACCTGTTCTCTTGTGAGCAAAACATCAATTCTTACTGCTCCTTTTCTCTGAATTGTATTAACGTTAATCGTACAAGGCTTTTGATTTTGAACACAAGATGATAGTTTATGAAGATTGATTTGATTAACATAAACCCCAGTTGGTACTTTGCCACTCATTTATTTAACAAATCTCAGGTCAGGTCAGGTTCGATCTGTGACCTGCTACAGGTACCATGTAAACCTGTACTAACCTGTTCCATGGTCGGGTTGTCGGCGACTAAACCGTCTCCCCCACCAGGTTTTCTGGTGAGGAGGGTGTTTGGATATGGACACCCAGCAGGATTAAAAACAAAACCTGTCAAAGGGCGGAGGAGCTCCTTGTGAGCCAACGGCCATCCATATCTAGTGCCCAACTGTGTCTGCGGACGTCCTCCTGCAGTTGGGTTACTTCTTATTAGGAGGTTGGTGGCAGGATTTGCACTCCAGCCACCGTAAAACGCTTCATTCCGCAAAACGCAAAAACGCAAAAAAATCTGAAAACCCACTCCGTGGGAGTACCTCCTGTGCAGCTTCCCTTCGCAGGGCAGCTCACCGGATGATGGGATTGGGGCAAAGCCTTCGGGACCCCCAATCTTTGATAGGAGGGAAACCACGGGGTAACATCCCTGGGTCAGATTGCGGGAGAGTGTGTCGGAGTGGTGCTGAGGTGTCGTCCACCAGACGGCGGTCTCCTTGGGTTAACCTGAGGCGGTCCCTTCGGGTGGGTGCCTGGAATGTCCTATCCCTAAGAGAGGATGATCACCTGTCTCTGTTATCATCTGAGCTCAAGCGTTTGGACATCGGGATTGCAGCTCTCTCTGAGGTTCGGAGACCGGATTGCGGCGAGATAATGGTGGGTGGTTACACCTACTATTGGTCTGGTCGCTCTGATGGTTACCATACCCAAGGAGTTGCTGTAGCTGTGTCCAATAAGCTGACCCCAATGATAATTGAGGTAACACCGGTCAACAAGCGTATTATGAGATTAAGGATTCGTCACTCCTTAGGTGTCATTTCCCTGGTCTCTATTTATGCTCCGACTGAGGCGAGTGATCTTACCGTGAAGGATGCATTCTACGCCACACTCGAGTCTGTGGTTGATCAGTGCCCCAGACGAGATACACTTCTAGTCTTGGGGGATTTCAATGCATCGACTGGAACTGATAGGGATGGTTATGAGGTGTGTGTTGGTCCCCATGGGTCAGGAACTATGAACCAGAATAGCACTAAGTTCCTTGACTTTGCAAGAAGTCATGGACTTAGGGTGGCTGGTTCATGGTTTCAGCGCCCGCAAGCTCATCGCTGGACTTGGTATTCCAACGCTGGCGGTGTGGCAAAGGAGATTGACCATGTCCTCATTGACGGTCGTTGGAGGATGATCCAGAACTGCAGGGTCTACCGGAGTGCTCAGTTCCTCAATACTGACCACAGGCTTGTTGTAGCAACTCTAAAGCTGCACCTTAAATCCTGGAGAATGGTACCATCCCAGCCTAGGCTGGATGTTGCCAAGCTCAGGGATGAGAGAGTAGCTGAGGAGTTTGCGAACAGGCTGAGTGGACACTTGGGGGGTCTGGGTGCTTTGGGGGGTCCTGAAGAGTTGTGGAGCACCTTCAAGACCACCGTCCTTGATGTTGCCGGTGGATGCCTTGGAGTTCACCGCAGGGCAAAGAAGAATTTTGTCTCTCAAGGGACACTGGATACCATTGACCAGAGTCGCAGGGCCAGGCTGAATGGCAGAGCTGAGCTGTTCAGGGAGCTGAGGCGTAAAACTGTACGTGCACTGAGGGTGGACAAGGAGGCCTATGTGCGAGGAATCTGTGAGGGGGTAGAGCATCACCTGTGGACAGGTGATTCTCGTCCCGCTTACAGGGGAATTCGCGCATTACGTTCATCCAAGCCCATCCCTCGGAGCACTGCAGTTCGAGCAGAGAGTGGTAGGCTCTTGACAGAGGAGTCTGAAGTGAAGGCCCGCTGGGCCGGTTACTTTGAGCGGTTGTACCAGACTGATCCCCCAGCTGTCGAGTTGGACGTCAAGGGTGTTACAATCCCTGTTGCTGACCCTCGAATCAACTGTGGTCCACCATCGCTTGTGGAAACACGGGCTGCGGTGAACCAGTTGAAACGGGGCAAAGCTCCAGGGATCTGTGGCATCCATGCTGAACTTCTCAAGGCTGGTGGAAATGCTGCACTCGCGTCGTTGCATGCAGTTTTGTGCTCTGCCTGGAACACAGGCATCATCCCAACTGACTGGAAGAGGGGCCTTGTTGTCCCTCTCTGGAAAGGGAAGGGTGATCGCCAAGACTGCAACAACTACCGAGGGGTGACGCTGCTCTCAGTGCCGGGCAAGGTCTTTGCTCGGATAATTCTTGATAGGGTTCGCCACCATCTGCTTGAGCACCAGCGTCCAGAGCAGTCAGGCTTTACACCAAAGAGGTCAACGATTGACCGTATCCTTGCTCTTCGTGTCCTCACTGAACGCAGACGAGAGTTTCGGCAGGGGCTGCTTGCAGCCTATGTTGATCTCTGTAAAGCGTTCGATTCAGTGAATCGGGATGTCCTCTGGAGGATTCTTGGTCTTCGTGGGGTGCCACCGAAACTGATCGATCTGATGTCTGAACTCTACTCTGGTACTGAGAGTGCTGTGAAGTGTGGTGGTACCGCCTCTGACTTATTTCCAGTTGTTACTGGAGTTCGTCAGGGATGTGTACTTGCCCCCACACTTTTCAACACTTGTATGGACTGGATTTTTGGGAGGATGTCGGAGAGATCAAGTTGCGGTGCATCGTTTGGAAATGTCAAGATCTCGGACCTTGATTTTGCAGATGATGCAGTCATCTTTGCGGAGACTTTAGACATCCTCTTGGGGGCCCTCGAGGTGCTGAATGAGGAGTCGGAGCCGTTGGGATTACGGATTTCTTGGGTCAAAACAAAGATCCAGGCTTTCGGTGACATCTTGGATGCTGCTGTCCTGTCTGTGTCTGTTTGTGGTGAGGATGTTGAGGTCGTGGATAGATTCACTTACCTTGGCAGTGATATTCATGTCTCCGCAGGTTGTGAGCCGGAGGTCAATAGACGTCTGGGTCGGGCCTGGGGAGTCATGGATTCACTGGATCATGGGGTGTGGCGCTGCCGGTACCTGTGCGGGAGGACGAAAGTCCGAGTCTTCAGGTCCTTGGTACTTCCAGTCTTGCTCTATGGGTGCGAGACTTGGACTTTGACCAAGGATCTGAGACGGAGACTTAATTCCTTTGGTACCAGGTCTCTTCGGAGAATCCTTGGCTATCGCTGGTCGGATTTTGTGTCCAACGAGCGGTTGCTGAGAGAGACTCGGATGAGATTTGTTACCTGCATAGTCCGTGAGCGTCAGCTGCGGCTGTATGGACATGTGGCTCGTTTTCCTGACGCTGATCCTGCTCACCAGATTCTCTCAGCGAGGGAGTCTCATGAGTGGAGGAGGCCAGTGGGCCGACCACGTGCCTCATGGTTGCAGCAGGTTGACCATCATCTCAAGGAGATGGGGATGGGCCTGGCATCTGCCTGGGGGATGGCCAGACGGAGGCCCCTGGAGTACCGGCGGAAAGTGGACGCAGCGACGCGCTGTTCTGGCACATGCTCCCATACCTGACCTATTTAACAAAAAATTATGTGAGACTAATCATAACACCATTATCTGTATTAATCTGCAATTCTGTTTCTTCCAAAAGCAAACAATATGTATCAACTTCTTCACTCTCTCCTCTTTCAATGTATAGGGAAGTATCCACTCAATTAGACTTTGTCGTTTCCTTTTGAGCGCTCAGGTCAAACGCATAGATTGTATACAAACTTTTAAATGCTATCATATCCAAAATAGGTTCTTTATTTCCATTACTTTCACATACCCTTTGGTAAGACTTGTATGCTTCAGCAAAATCTTTTTTTTTTCTCAATTAATTTCCAATCTATCTCGTGGATAAAATGCTCCATCTAGAGAAACGCGAAGTTGTTTCACCTTAGCATTATCACTCAATGCATTATTCTTATCAGTCACAGTATCACCATCTGGCTTTTTAAAAATGATCCACAGATATCGTGGCTTTCCTTCAAGAACACCCAAATTCCACGTGTAAGTGGTTTGGTTGAATTTAACGTGTTGACATCTTCTTTTGAGGTATGATACACTGAGTGGTTTCTTTGAGTTAAGTCTTCTTTTCAACATCTCTTCTGTTTTAAGATTCGGAGTATATTCACTAATATACCAACTCATTTCCTCAATTACAAATTTATTCTGATCACCAAAAGCACTACCAACACCAAAAAGCAATCTATTTTCATTATCATTCCTTTAGAGTTGAAATATAATTTTAAGACCATACAGAACTTTATCATGATGACAAAATCCAAATATACCTTTAAGAGGAACTGCCACAGTAAAACTATTAACTGCTTTTGTATCATCATTATACGCTCCTTTCCTTTGAGTATATCCAGGGTCTGTGGTTGTTCCCGTTGACATATCAGGAATAAAACCTTCGACAGACCCCTTTCCCATTCTATCTCTGAATGTATAGAGTGTAAATTTCATCATTTCAGATACAGCAGAGACATAATCAACCACTTTAACTTCTTGTGTTCCAATGTACAAACGAACACTATCAACCATTTTCCAGAAGAAATCATTTACGAGTGTAGCGTTTGTGTTATTCCCAGCCTTAGTGAATTTAAATTTACACAACAAGAAACTTTCGGATAGATTCAAATAGGTTTGTTGATTATTTATTTCAAAACTTTTTGTACCATTTGCATTCCAGTCTGTTCCAGTTGTTGCATTTACCTTGAAGTAATCTTCTTTTTTAGTGGAGTTTGAGATGATAATGGTATCATCCAAATCATAGATACTATCAATTGCTTCCATACTTGTATTTATTTTGGAAAAAAGATGTTAAAACTTTTGAAACCCTGACCCAAGTATTTGAATTATTTTCTGTTGTTCTTGGGGGGGACAACTGAGTTTTGCCTTTCTTAATTTCTTTAATTGCTTGTAATTTATGAGATTCCTTCTGGTCATCTTTTATGCTCTTTACAGCACCTGCCACATTTCCCACAGCAGAAGCAGTTGAACCAATTAGGTCTTTATGTTTAAGAATAGTTGAACCTATAGCCATTGGAGTATCAATAATCCCATCTCCTCTAAATTGATGTCCGACATCCCTTTGTCTCTTAGGTTTATAGTATCCTCTACCAAGATACATACCTTCACCCTTGTAGTATGGGGAAAGGAACATCCCTTCCCCTGGAATTATATTAAATTTTCCCAACTCATGTTTCTTCACAATAACCATCGTATTTATTTATTGGAAAACTTCACGTTGGTGAATTCTGATGGATATAACTTCCCCATTAAAAGAAATCATACAATTATCTTGGTCGGTTATCCTAAAATTTACTCTGTGTATGTTTTTTCCTGACACAGGGAGATAAACCAAATTTTTGGGTTACATATTGAATTTATAACCAATTGGGGTTGAGTATGCACTGAATGAAAATATTGTATTTGTTTTTATTCCATCATTATAAGCACCATCAATCAAATCACACTGAATTAATACCGAGTTTATTCCTGAGGATATTTGAATAACATTATCATTGTAAAACGTCCTATTAGTTTCAATCTTTTTTGAGGAGAAACCCAATAACTCTCTAAATGAATTATCAATTGTGAAATCAACGTTGTAGATATTTTTAACTTTAATCGTTGATTTTGAAGTCTGTTTTGAATGTCTATAACACTATTTTTTGGTTCATCACCCTGTTCTTTCATAAGACGAGCAATTTCGGAAGATATTTGAGAAATCTCATGTGCTCCGGGTGAGACTGTTACCGTTTTGTATCCACTTCCGGGATTATAACTAAACTTGTCATTTTTATCAGCTATATTAAATAAGGTATTATAAGTTTCCATGGACAATAAAGATGCCTCATATTCTTTTGTTGGGTCAAGTTTTAGTGGGTATGGGAATGAAGATGTGTGGTCGCTTGTTGTGAAATTAAAACTCAGGATTGTGCTTCTCATCTTATTTAATACGAGATAAAATGTCTTTATATTGAGATTTATTAATTATTTTCATGTTCATCAACTGGTCTAAAATGGCTGATGCTTCATTAAAACAATTGTTATTTCCAGCCTTCTTACTACCGAACAACAATAACAGTCTATTCACTAATTGTGATGGGTCATTTGGAAGAAAACCAATACCTGAACCAAGGATACTTAAAGCCTGAATAATGTGTTTCTCCTTCTCATTTTTCCTACTTTTACCAGAAATACTAACCCAATAATTAAGAGTGTTCAGCAGATCAATATATACTCTATCATCATTATTTTTCATATCCAATGGTTTATCAATATACTTTGATTCATCCCTCACAGTTGAACCTTGTCTTCCATCTTTTGTGAGAAGAAACATTAATCTCAGAGTTAGTTTAACAGTGGGTTGAGCAGAACCCAAGAAACTTAATTCATCATGAAATATCAATACCTTTTCTTGAACAAGATGAAATATTACTGGTTGTTCTGTTGGAATGAGTCCTGCTTTGGTTATTGAATCCGTTGAATATTCATTGTTTTGAAGAGCATTCACAATATAATCAGGGGGTCGATTAATCTCTTCCAGTTGTTGAAATAAACCTTCATCATCATATTCTAATTCTCCTGAATGCTCTAATTCTTCCTCCGTCATTTGATCAAAATCTTTTTAACATTTGAAGTTTTTTAGGAGTATATTCGACTGTGGGAACTGTGGAAACATCTTTCATTTTTTCTTGGGAAGTTTTTAAAAGTGGTTTAAAAAATTTCTCGTTTTCTTTCAAATGCTTCTTCGCCCATTAGTTTCTGTCTGCGTTTCTTCTTTATATCTTCCTGTTGTTTTACAACTTTTGAAACCAACTCTTTATGTTCCTTAAATCTTCTTGCTCTTTCTTTCGCATCCATTTATTTATTGGAAAATATCATTTTATGAATTGTAAAGATCAACAGGGAAATTCTCCTTTTCTTCATCATCCAAGTAGATGTGTTCAAATATTTCATCAAATTCTTTATTAACATTAATACGAGTTGTAATTTCTTCTTCACGAACACTTGCATCTCTGCTTTTCATACATTTGCGTTGAGTTTCTTCATCAACATCAAAACCGAATGATAAAATCTTCACTCCGCTCAGATGTTTAATAATTTGTCTCGTTCCTTCTGGATTAGTTTCTAATATCCCAAGACCACCAGATTTTAGTTTCCTTAACTCACTCTTACAATGTGAATATTTTGTTGTACCAAGAGAAACGTCCACAAATATTTGACCTTCATTCCTCAATCGCATATGTTCCTCCACTGAAATATAGTGATAATCTTCACCTTTTACTTCTCCAAGTCTTATTGCTCTCGTTGTTGTTGATACAATGCGTATCACGGGGTGTTTTTCAAGTAAATTTACAATATTCTCATTTGTACTACACAAGAACCTTGATTGATGAAATTTTTTTCCAGAAGCAGATTTACCCACACGATTTATAATAATAGTTGTCATTTATATATGTAATTGTTTATAAAACAAAAAATATATCCCTTAATATCTCATCTTGTTTCACAACAATATATTTATATTTTTCAGTCGTGTGCTTCATGTAATCCCCAAATTCCTTTTTACTACATAATGTAGAACAATTATCTCTCCAAAATTTATTTATATCTGTTGAATTTAACTTGAATAAAATAAAAGTATTAGCATTGTTTCTGATGGAACGACGAGGAAGTTGAAAGTACGATTGACTAAGATAAACACAATTGCAAGAAGAATGTCTCCCTCTTGTGTAGTAGCTGTCCATTACCGTTTGGTTTCTCTCATTAACACAATCATCAAAGATAACGAGGTTCTTTTTTGATTTATCCAAATCTTGGGGAGACGGTATATCATCCGTATTATCACGAAGAATACAAGTTATCGGTTTTGATTTCTTTTTACATCTCTGTGTATCACAAAATAGTTGAATTATATCTTCAATGTTATAATCATTTAGGTTTTTTGAAGTTTAAATAAATCGATTATATCTTCTTTTTGAAGACCAGCATTAAAACCTTGTGAGAGTAGTTGATACTCTGGTTGAAAACTCGACTTTGTGAAAATTATTAAATTATCATAATCTAAAAAGTTTGGAGTCAGGAGCATCTTCAAAAGTAAGCAGGTTTTTCCACATCCGCTTGAACCAACTATGAGACATCTTTATGAATTTGGAAGATTTTTATGATTTTTAAATTTTATCTTATTTTCCCAAATGGGTAAAAAATCATTCATTTATATATTTGGAAAACAGGTTATTTAATTTATTATCGGCTTTTTTAGAAACTCTATATTTTATCCTAACTTCAGGTTTAATTTCAAGATAATCCATTATTTTATTTATGCAATATCTTGTGTTAATATTTCCCTGAAAATCACATCCATGAATAATATATAACAACGATCCTTTGAACATTTCTCTAATACGTTCAGTTTCTTCCCTTGTAAGGAAAGGTGTGTTATCACCCTCATACTTTACATTCATTTCTCTAATCAATCTTGTAAAGTAATTCATTTTTGGTGAAAATCTAAAATAATTATTTTCCTTTTTAATTTTTTTATTATCATTAATTAGAAGATAATCACAGAATATACATTGTTTATAGGCTTTTGACTCTGTTTAATCCCCATCTTTCACACGCAGGACAATTCTCAAATTTGTCATATGGAGAATCAGGGAAGTCTAGCATATTTATAAAGTAAAACTTTACTTAAACTCAAATTCATCTGTACTTTCAGTTGCATATTGACTCGTATTTAATAATATTACCATGGATATCTATATACTTTTTTTCATTACCAGATTCAACTACAACATTTTTAATATTAAAGGTAATTTTAAAATGATCCTTAACTACCATTGAACGAAATGTCATTTCACCTGATATATTAACATCCTTTATTTCATCAGGATTTACATCTTTTGGGTTGTTGAAAAAAATACAAATTTCTCCTTGCATATTACAGATGGTCTTATCTTTTCTTTCTCAAGCTTCATCTATAAGGTTTTTGTTTTTTGATACTTTTTCTTGTTTCATTGCTTTTTCTAGTTTTGAATATAGTACCAGAAGGAGAGGAGAAACTTTTGTTAGAGATACTTTAATTGATGTTCTACCAGGTATACTAAAAGCCCTTCCACTGAAGGAAATTGAAGAACTCATCTTATCCACCATAATTGTTTTTATATTTATCTTTGTTCAATTTTACATCCTTGACATATTTCTCAGTATCTTTTACAAATGAACAGATTGATTGAAACTTGTCTTGTGTGTCTTGAAACATTGTATTTATTAAGTGAAAAAAGTTGGAGGATAAAATGGTTTTAAGCACAGATTCACCTTTTAATTAAACAAAATTTCCATGAAGAAAATTTTAGTTTAAGCAAAGTTTTATTATATAAATATGGTGAATACAACGTACTGCGATGTTTGTAATCACGAATATAAATATTATAAAAAAACACCTTCAAACCAACAAACATACATTTAATCTATTTCATTAAATATCTCCTCGAGTTGGAAAGAAAACATTGTGATATCTGCTCAAAGGATGTTTTGAAGAGTAGTTATAATAGACATCTTCAATCACAAAAACACAAGAAAAATAAGTTTAAAGTAAAGGGAGACTATTATATTGAAAACACTGATGGGGTATTTAAAGGGCATATAAAAATAAGGATTTTTCAATTTGGAGAACCCGGTCCATCATCAATAGCTGAATCAATTGAAATAGTTAAACCTGATGCTGAAAAAGTTATTAGAAAGACATTAAAAGAAATGAAAACTTTAAAGTTTTATACGGGAGTGAAAATGAATATGAAAAGACAAGATGAAGAACAAACTCCTTATATGAGAACAGATCTTCATTTTATAACATCATTTCAAGATTTTTTGAAAAGTGGGGTTTAAGAAGAACTTTCAAGACAAGAGGAGGATGTTGATAATGGAGCGGTAGGAAGTGGATTTCACTTTTAAAAAAATCATCTTTTTAGATATACACATTCTAAAATCAAACCCTTTTAAAGCTTATTCTTGTATTGAATTACCAAAAGAAATAAAACTAAAGAAGGCAGTTGTTAATATTAAGAACAATGATCATAAATGTTTTCTCTGGTCTGTTCTTGCTCACTTACATCCACCAAATTGTAATTCAGAAAGAGTAAAACAATATATGAAACATGAGAATACCTTGGACATGAAAGATTTTAAATTCCCAATGCCACAAACAGATATTCCTAAATTTGAGAAAAAGAATAATCTTTCTATTAATGTGTATGGATTAACGGATACAAACAAAGTTCAAATATTAAAAATTTCAAACAACTATAAAAATGAGGAAACACACATTGATCTTTTATATTTTCGTGTTGGAAAGAATTCACATTCTACATACATCAATAATTTATCAAGATTAATCTCTTCTCAGGTATTCAGAACAGAAAACAAAATATATCCTTGTAAGCGATGTCTTAATTCATTTCATACAAAAGAACGATTAGAACAACATTCAAAATATTGTAGTAATCATAAATCAGCTGTAATTACAATGCCTAAACCTGGTGAAAAGATTTATTTTGAAGATTATAATAAATCTATCATGCACCCATTTGTGATATATGCTAATTTTGAATGTATCCTAAAAAAGATAAATACTGCTTCTCCTAATCCAAAAGAATCATATACAAATAAATATCAAAAACATATTCCTTGTGGTTTCTGTTATTATATCAAATCATCTGTTGGAGAAAAGTATAATAAACTTGAACATTATAGTGGAAAAAAAGCTTCACAAGAGTTTGTAAAACGATTAGAAAAGGATTGTAAAAGACTAACTAAATTAATGAAAGAAACAAATGAACCGATGAAATTAACCAAAGAAGAAAAATTAGAATTTCGAAAGAACAATATCTGTCATATTTGTGAGGAGGAAATTGAGGAGTCTAAAGTTAGGGATCATTGTCATCTTACTGGTAAATATAGAGGTCCCGCTCATTCCTGTTGTAATCTTAATTATAAATTTCCTTCTTTTATTCCAGTCTTTCTTCACAACAGCGCCAACTATGATACACATCTATTTATAAATGAACTTTCAAAAACACCAGGTAATATTTCTGCCATAACAAACACAAGTCAAAAGTATATTTCATTTACAAAAATGATATTCACAAAACCTTTAACTCATATTCGGTTTCTAGATTCTTACAAGTTTATGGGAACACCACTAGCCAACCGAGCATCAACTCTAAGCTCCACGGGGTCTTTTCCAAACCTTAATTCATTCTTTCCAAAAAAGGAAATTCTAACTAAAGAGGAAATTCAGATTAAAGAGAGAATTCAAAGTAAAGAGGAAATTCCAATTAATGAGGAAATTAATGAAGAAATTCTAACTGAAGATGAAATTCTAATTATAAAGAAAATTCAAACAATGAATGAAATTCTAACTAAAGAGGAAATTCTGATTAAAGATGAAATTCTGATTAAAGAGGGAATTCTAATTAGAGAGGAAATTCAAACAAGGAATGAAATTCAAAGTAAAGAGAAAATTCTTGCAAGTAAGGGAATTTATCCTTATGATTATATGGATTCATTTATGAGATTTAAAGAAACACAACTTCCTTCAAAATAAAGTTTCTATAATAACCTTTATGAAGAAGAGATAAGTGATAAGGAATATAAACACGCACAAGAAATTTGGAAAATATTTAAGATAAAGAACCTTGGAGAATATCATGATTTTTTTTTTTAATCTAAAAACAGATGTTTTATTGTGAGCTGATGTGTTTGAAGCTTTCAGATCACTCTGTCATAATAAAAATTGTTATGGATTAGATCCTGCCCACTATTTCACAGCTCCTGGTTTAGCTTGGAGTGCAATGTTGAAAATGACAAAACAAGATATAGATTTAATCAGTGATGTAGATATGCTTTTGATGATTGAGACGTCTAAGAGAGGTGGAATATCACAAGTATGTTCAAAAAGATATGCCAAAGCAAATAACAAATATCTTCCAAATTATGATAGTGAAAAAGAGAGTAATTATTTGATGTATTTTGATGCTAATAATTTGTATGGATGGGCAATGTCTCAATCTCTGCCTTATGGTAAATTAGAGTGGGTGGAAGAAAAGGATTATGAAAAGGCTTTGATGAATATTATTTCTTCTCAAGAGGAATAGAATGAGGAAGAAGAAGGTTATTATTTTGAAGTTGATTTGAGGTACCCGAGTGATCTTCATAATAAGCATAAAGACCTTCCTTTTGCATGTGAGAAAGAAACCCCAAAGAAAGAATGGTTAAGTGATTATCATAAAAGTTTTAATATTAAAGGCAAATCAACAGAAAAGTTATTAACAACATTCTATGATAAAGAGGGATATGTTTTGCATCAGAGAAGCTTGAAACAGTTTTTGAGAGAAGGATTGAGAGTCACTAAAATTCATAGAGTTTTAAAATTTAAACAAAGTCCTTGGGTGCAAAAGTATATTAAATTCAATACAGATATGAGAACAAATACAAAGGTAAAATTTGAAGGGGAATTCGATAAATTGATGAATAATGCTGTCTTTGGAAAGACAATGGAGAATGTTAGAAACAGGGAAAACATTAGATTTGCAACATCTTGGAAAGAAGCTTCGAGATTGACAAATAAACCAAGTTTTAATAGAGAAGAGGTTTTTTCAGAGAACTTTTCTGCTATTCAAATGGAAAAGGAAAGTATTGTAATGGATAAACCAATTTATATTGGAACAGCAGTTCTTGTTTTATCAAAGATATTGATGTATGATTATTTGTATAATGGTTTAAGGAAAGAGAATGATGAAAATGTTTCATTGTTGTATATGGACACTGATAGTTTTATCCTAGATATAAAAACTGATGATGTTTATCAAGATATGAAGAAAAATATTGGAGTATATGATACAAGTAATTTTAGTAAGAAGAGTGAGTTATTTTCCAAAAAGAATGAAAAGGTTATTGGTAAGTTTAAGGATGAGTTGGGTGGAAAAGTAATGAGTGCGTTTATTGGATTGAGAGCAAAGGCATATGCTTATAAGTATGGTGATCAGATTGATGAGGTTAAAGGGAATAAAGAAATATGTAATAAAGAAATCAACAACTTTTAGAAATTATTATAATTGTTTGATGAATAAGAAAGAAGAATATAGGAAAATGAATACAATAAGAAGTTACAAACAAAATATATATATAGTGAAGAAGAAAATAAAAAGGCATTAGGAGCCTTTGATGATAAGAGATTTATTTTAGATAATGGAATAGATTGTGTTCCATATGGATATTGTATGATAGAGTGTATAGAATAGATTGTGTTTTAATGATGGGAAGATGGGTTAGGGTTTTTTAAGGGCTACCGCCACGTTTTTTCACAATATATAAGTGGTCAAACCAAGTATTAATCAAACTAAAGAGTGGAGAAAATCTCAGTCTTGGTATATAAATGGAAAACATAATGAATGTGAAAAATATCAAATAAGTCTTATTGAAAAAAATAACTAAAACAAAGGTAAATAAAACAAATAAGCGAATCAATTAAAAAAACTAGCAAGTTAGAGGATGTAAAGAAAAAAAATAAATATCCTTGAATGGATTGAAAACTTTGATGGTTATCAATTGAACAATGAAAAAACAATTTACTAGAATCTCAAAATGATATGTGGCTCAGGAGGTGGTCAAACAAGAGCATTGAGAGAAGTTTATCATTTTGTAATGGCACAAAAGGGGTATCTTAAAAAATATAAAGATTCAAATGTTTTGTTTTTAAATATTTTAGATGGGGATTATTGTGCAAAGAAAATTAAACTATTGAAGGAATTTGAGAATGAACAAATCTTTATAGGTTCAATGAGTGAGCTAAACAATATGCATTGGTTATTTGAAAAAGAGTGTCCCTGGGCTTACATGTTTCAGATATTTCTTTAGAATCACCTTAAACAAATCACATTACTACTTTACTACTTGAACAAATCTTTATCTTGTTGCATTGGTTATTTGAAAAAAAGTGTCCCTCGGTTAAAAGGGGAGACAAATAAATATACCTTGGGATAAAAAGGGGGTTTACTTTTTAGGGGAAAAAAAATGAATCGCTGAAAATCCCCCATTCATTTACATGGGGAAAAGTGAGCCAGAATCAGTATATTCACTATATATATATATATATATATATATATATATATATATATATATATATATATATATATATATATATATATATATATATATATATATATATATATATACATATACATATACATATACATATACATATACATATACATATACATATATATATATATATATATATATATATATATATATATATATATAGTTGAAAGTGTGTCTGTGTGTGTGTTTCTCTGTGACCTATGCACGCGAAAAGTACTGGACTGATCCTCACCAAATTTCACATGCTGACAGAACATGTACCCAGGAGTGTCCCGATGTAAAAGAATTGTACTTCCGACTTCCAGTTTCCGAATTATGACGTCATCACCTGATTGCGTAACGTAAATTTTTCAAGCTCAGCCGATTGACATGGGGCCAACGCCATTTGCAATAGAATGAAAAAATAATGCTGCAGTCAATTGAAGAAAATGACTTACGACTTCCCGCTTTCCGAATTATGACGTCATCACCTGATTGCGTAGCGTTAATTTTTCAAGTTCAGCCGATTGACATGGGACCAACGGAATTTGCTGGAGAATGAGAAATTAATACTACAGTCAATTGAAGACAATGACTTCCGACTTCCCGGTTTCCGAATTATGACATGCATTCGACACACTTTCAAAAATGACCGTATGTATATTATACCGTATTATGATATAATAATCATCTGTAAGTCATATTTTATTTACATTTTCTTTGTTCATTATTGTTATAACCATGGTTATAAAAAACATTTTCATAGTTACTGTATAACGTTTTTACGTCACTTCGGCCTGGATTCGGGATCAGCGATCAAATAATGTAAATCACGATTAAAAATTATTTTTTGATGATGCGGGAGTTATCTTTATTAAAATCAGTAGAGGAAATATACACCATGTCTGATATTTGAGTCTTTCCTGTCTCCGACGATGCCTTTATCTCCAGGGACGCATCATTCTCCATGACAAAAACCGGAAGCAAAAGGGTCATAGCTGACGACACGGATTCCAAATTGCCAGGGTATTGTGTTGTTGTTGTTGTTGTTGTTTACTATTCTCTCATGTGCACGCGTTGAGTATGAAGCTCACTACGTTCGCTAATAAATGCTGTGCGGTGTAGAAACACGATCGGGTTTGATTTCTATGTTGCGAATATGAAATGCTGTGCAGTGTATAAACACGATCGGGTTTGATTTCTATGTTGCGAATATTAAACGCTGTGCGGTGTATAAACACGATCGGGTTTGATTTCTATGTTGTGAATATTAAACGCTGTGCGGTGTATAAACACGATCGGGTTTGATTTCTATGTTGTGAATATTAAATGCTGTGCGGTGTATAAACACGGTCGGGTTTGATTTCTATCTTGCGAATATTAATAAACGCTGTGCAGTGTATAAACACGATCCGGTTCGATTTCTATGTTGTGAATATTGTATCCACACTATTAAAAGTGTGTGTGTATGCGTTTGTGTGTGTTTGTGTGTGCGTCAGTGTGTGCGTCAGTGTCTGTGTGTGTCAGTGTGTGTATGTGTGTGCGTCAGTGTGTGTGTGTGTGTGCATCAGAGTGTGTGTCTATGTGTGTGTGTGTGTCTATGTGTGTGTGTGTGTCTATGTGTGTGTGT
>NC_140961.1:143716555-143731555 GCF_056783735.1 Eptatretus burgeri
AGTGTGAGGAAAGGGAATGGGAAGGCAGTGTGAGGGAAGGGAATGGGAAGGCAGTTTGAGGGAAGGGAATAGGAAGGCAGTGTGAGGGAAAGGAATGGAATGGTCATGTGAGGGAAGGGAATGGGAAGGCAGTGTGAGGGAAGGGAATGGGAAGGTAGTGTGAGGGAAGGGAATGGGAAAGCAGTGTGAGGGAAGGGAATGGGAAGGTAGTGTGAGGAAGGGAATGGGATGGTCGTGTGAGGAAAGGCAATGGGAAGGCAGTGTGAGGGAAGGGAAGGGAATGGGAAGGCAGTTTGAGGGAAGGGAATAGGAAGGCAGTGTGAGGGAAAGGAATGGGATGGTCATGTGAGGGAAGGGAATGGGAAAGCAGTGTGAAGGAAGGGAATGGGAAGCTAGTGTGAGGGAAGGGAATGGGAAAGCAGTGTGAGGGAAGGGAATGGGAAGGTAGTGTGAGGAAGGGAATGGGATGGTAGTGTGAGGGAAGGGAATGGGAAGGCAGTTTGAGGGAAGGGAATGGGAAGGCAGTGTGAGGGAAGGAAATGGGAAGGCAGTGTGAGGGAAGCCTGCCCACTATTTTTGTTGCCAATTTTTTCCAGGTAGACCATTTCTGCATTAACTACTCTCTGAGTATGATTACAATTTCTTTGCTTTTCCTGCATGGGGCACACCCACTCACAATTAGTGGAGAAAGATGGAAAATGGGCGGAGGAGAGGAAAATGGGAGGGGAATGAATCAATGTTCGAATAAAAAAAAGGCAGAGGGAGGAGAGACAATAAAAATGGGAGGAGCATGAATGTAATGCAGCGTGGGTGTTGGTTCTCACGGCCAAACATGTTCAAAATCCGAGGTGTTCGGATGAAGGGAAATGATCTCACACCTCCCGCGGGCCTCTGTTTCCTTTTACGGAGTCTGGGCGCCGTCTGCGTGAGGCCTCTCCATCCGGAGATCCCACGCAGTCTGAACAGCCTTCGGCTTCCAGTGGAACGCCAGGGTGGGGCCAACTTGTGGTGAAGGGGAAGAATTCGGTGGTTGGTCACAGAAAATTAAGACAAGTAAATAGGCATAATATGGAGAGGTATTACCATGGACCACCACCCAAAAGAGCTTCGTGTTGGCTTCATGGTTAAGGTGGCTGGCTTAAGATCTTTCGGTCTTGAGTTCAAGCCCCTGTTTTTTTTCCTGTTGAACTAACACGAGGAGGGTTGACTCATCCTGTCATCCTTCCATTGTCGGCAAAATGAGTACCAGCTTACTGGTAACAGTGGGCACTGCATCAGTGGCACAGCAACACCCCCAGAAAATGATACAGCCACCGGCTGCACACGGATAAATAAAAAGGAACACACAAAATGGTCAGTGTGCAATGGTCACATCATCACATGGATTTTCACGAGAGTGAAGGAAATGTGGAGGAAGAATGGAGAATGATAGGTGTCTAAAGGGGTGTATGTATCTCATCCTTGTGTTGTGTTGTTGCTTTGTACAATCTATGTAAGGGCTTGAGGCTAAAGTATGTCGTGTGGCATACGATAGAATTGCAGTAAGTGGGACTTGGTTGAATGACGAGAGTAGTTGGAGTACTGGACAAGAAGACTACAATATGTATACGTGTGATGGGATATAGGAAATGGAAGATCGGAGGGGGTGCACATCGCGTGGCTATCTGGGTTAGAGACAATTTTGCAGCAAGAGTAAGGAATGGCATGAAGGAGGGAATTAATGTAGAGGATTCCATGAGGATCGAGAATGGAGATTGTAAGGATAGACAGGTAGTTGTCAGATGTGTTTATGGAACTCTTAGTATGAGGGTAGAGTGTTGAGTTTGGAGGATTTCAAGTTGTCAGGGAGAGATTCCACGGGTCCTGGAACGGGGAACAGCAGATCTCATGGAGATTAATACATAACGAGAAAACATCTGAAAATGCAAAGCCCGTCCGATTTGAATTTGGACTTATTCTTCTTCTTCCATATGCTAAATGGTACCTTTGACCTTTTGACCGAATTATTAATTTGTCTTCTCTCCATATTCTCATAATAACCTGTTGAAAATTTGAGAACAAACACTCAAATGGTAAAGAAGTTATGGCTTGGACGGACGCAAACGCGCGCGCGCACACACACACACACACACACACACACACACACACACACACACACACACACACACACACACACACACACACACACACACACACACACACACACACACACACACACACACACACACACACACACACACACACACACACACACACACACACACACACACACACACACACACACACACACACACACACAGTAAAGAAGAGGAGTTGGGGTGGTGGTTGATATAGTCAGGCATGGGTCTTTCACTCAGACTGAAGTCGGAGTGATGAACGTGTGGAATATAATGATGGTCTTCCTGCAGCTCTACAAGGGTTGTGCCAGTGGAGTCGTTGGACTGTTTCAAGATTGAGCTGGATGTGTATCTGCAGGTCGTGGCCGGGATGGGGGAGTACCGAGATGTTGGCATGACTTCGCAGGCTTAATGGGCCTAATGGTCTCCTCATGCGTTGAAGATCCTTGTATTTCCTTGTAGTTCCCAAGTTGATCGTATGTCACAGGTTTAAAGGCCATGGGTTTGTTTTCACATCAAAGAGCTCCACACTCTGCCAACAATAGTTGGACTGCATTAGCGGACTGAATGGAACGAAGATGAGACAGCCGGCTTAATTGGCTGCTAAATCCCGCGTACACCTCAGAATCAATTCCTTTCACGTGGAATCAAAATCGGACAAGAAAAATCACAAACCGAATGGAGTTCTGCTGATTGCTGTCCCGGACGAGAGAAAGACGAGTATGAGAATGTGAAGAACCCAACAGGGAGTTTCACGGGGCGGGGTTTCCAAGTTCTTTGCTGAGAGCTCACATGTGAACACACGTTTTACTGCTCATTCTGTGCTTACTGAGATGCAGGCACAGCATGCGGGGTTTTCTGGGCGGACACGCACCGGAGAGGATTGCGGATCACTCGCGTCTCTCTGGGGGTGTCAGATTCAGACGGCAGACCCGCAAGCCACTCTACCTGAAACGCTGCCACTCTTGGACACAATGGGGGACACTGAGTAAAGGCAGCGAGCGTGCTTCGGTGACTATGAGAATGGGCGGAGCCCTCCAGAAGGTGACGGCGGTCTTGCAGAGACCAGCCACCGTGGAGCCGGACGAGATAAGCGCGGACCACATGCTGGACCTCAGTAGTCGTGGGTTGCGCCACCCTCCACCTCCACTGTTCGCTTTCACGCATTTGCTGAAGCTATACCTGAGTGGGAACCGATTGCGGACCCTACCCGAGGAGCTCTCGCAGTTGCACTGCCTCCGCATCCTCGCACTGGACTCCAATAAACTGGAGGAGGTCCCTCCACCCGTGTGCGCACTCAGGGAACTCTGTCGCCTCTACCTGGGCAGCAACCGCTTGCAGACCCTGCCCGAGGACTTGCGTCATCTGGAGAACCTCAAGGCTCTCTGGCTCGAAAACAACTTTTTCCGACACTTCCCGCCCGTGCTGTGCAAGCTCCTGCAGCTGCGCGCTCTGCAGCTGGGGGACAACAGGCTTCGGTCTCTGCCTGTTGGTCTCTCGGCTGCCAGCAACTTGCGCGGTCTTTGGCTCTACGGTAACCGCTTCGACGAATTCCCAAAAGTGTTGTGCCGCATGGATGTCCTCGAAGTCATCGACTTGGACCGTAACCACATCTTTGCTTTTCCGAACCTCGAGCATCTGGTGCACCTGAGTCTGCTCTCATATGACCACAACCCGTGCGGCGGCATCCCACAGGTAGCTCTTGGGGTCACTTTGGTCGGGGATGGCGCAGAGGAAGCGAACCAGCAGTCGCAGCGAACTATCAACGTAGAGCGTGTGGAGCAAAATGAGGAGTGTCCTCGGGGCATCCTGAAGCGTGACACTCGCCCTTAGCGATCTTTGCTCATAGAACACCACTCACCCGCAAACACCACCACATCTATCCCTCAAAACCAATTTATTCATTCATTTATTTCATGTCTATTTTCCTCTTTATTTTTTGAACGTTTTTACCTCCTCTACTGAAGGTGGACTGAGGTTGTGTTCTCACCCTTCTCTGTTTGTTTGTCTGTTAGTATGATATCTCAAAAAGGTTGTGGATAGATTATGACAAAACTTGGTGGATGAGTTGCTAATTACATTTTGGTTTAGGTCCCGATGCAGATCCTGCCCATCAGTGGGATACAAAATGCAAACTGTTCAGCCTGGTGGAGGTATGCGCTCTACCAAGTGCCATTCTAGTTGCAGTGGAGTTTAGTTCTTTTTTAAATGGTTGCAGTGGAGTTGAGTACCCAACCCTCACAGCCTCGAGGTCACCCATTAACCAACCCTCACAGCCTCCACATCCAACCTTTTCACATGAATTATTAATTATTTCTCGTTGCTCATGTTTCTGATCAGCGTATTGTGTTCGGACTAACGAGACACCTGAAGCTGAAGGGCTACCCAGGCATTGCTGGTCAACCCCAACCTCAAGGTAACGCATGATGGTTGTCATAAGCACAACTCTGGGTCGGAGTGACATGCTTTTACAACAAAGCGTTTTAGAGATACAGACGCAATATATCCCACAGGTAGAGGTGACATACGTGTCACAGCGTTTCCATTCCGTGGCAACGTGAGTAGTAGGTTTGTGTGCAGGGTGGGTCGGATGGCAATTTCCACTAGTTGCGCAGAGTAAACTCATCTAACGGTGAAGTTCAGCTTCCCTGCTAGTTCATAAAACCCGACTCCTGCCTGAACTCAGGACGTAAATCGTAAAGGGAGGCGAGGACGTTACCGTTTAAAACTTGCAGAAACCTCATCACGGTTCCTTTTGTTTTTCCTCTTCAGTAAATGCTCCGAACGCAACCTGAGCACAGCACGTGAGGGTTGAGCAGTTAGTGCGTGACCGAACGTAGAGACATCGGAAAACAACCTACAAACAATCCAGGCTCATTGCTCCTCTTTTCTGTCATCCATGGAACCAACTTCCTCAATTCTGTTCAGTCCAATTCTTCCCTCCAGGGCTTCAAGACAGCTGTTAACCACTACCTCAGGTCAGCGCCCATCCATACTCATGATTTATTCTTCCCCAAATAACCCCATTTGCAAGCACTCTTCTTTTGGTTTGTTGGTTATCGGTTGGTTTGTTCCTTCCCTTTCTGTGTCATCCACACCATTCCCTTCTTCTCCTTGCTACGTTTCATTTAACTTGCGTGCAGCTTGTTCACCCCCAAGTGTCCTTCTCCGCCTCCCCTTGGTCTCACTCTCACGTCTACTCTGCAGTTGGTGTTTACCCCAGCCCATATTTCATTTTGCTCTAGTTCTTCCATGAGCCTCAACCATGTATCCAAAAAAACCCCAAAAGAACGATTGTTTAGTTTTTATTATAAGAGTTTGTACGTTGCCAGAAACTAGTCTCCTCAGTTATTGACTATTTATATGCTGGGCTATGAACTTGTCAATCTCAACTATATGTATATACTGTCAGATCCCGCCTTTCGCAGGGGATACATTCCTGAAAAATGCCGCGACTATCGAATCCGCAAATGTCGGGGCATTGTTTCAATGGGAAAAGGGGGGATAGGTCACCGGCGGTTCGTGATTCATAAGGGAAAATCCAAAATCCCATGAAAAATCGTGAATACACGAAGCACAAGACTGCAAATGTAGAAGCAGGTCAGAAAAACCATGAATACGTGAAGCACAGGACCACAAATGGAGAAGCAGGTCAGAAAAACCATGAATACGTGAAGCACAAGGCCGCTAATGCAGAAACAGGTCAGAATAACTGTGAATATATGAAGCACAAGGCCGCGAATGGAGAAACAGGTCAGAAAAAACATGAATACGTGAAGCACAGGGCCACGAATGTAGAAGCAGGTCAGAATAACTACGAATATGCCTGCGAAAAACCGTGAACACATGAAGCACAAGGCTGTGAATGTCGAAGCAGGTCAGAAAAACCACGAATACGTGAAGCACAGGACCGCTAATGCAGAAACGGGTCAGAATTACCGTGAATACGCCAGCGAAAAGTCACGAATACATGAAGCACAAGGCCGCGAATGTAGAAGCAAGTCAGAAAAACCACGAATAGGCAAAGCACAGGACTGCATATGAAGAAGCAGGTCATAAAAACCATGAATACGTGAAGCAAATGGCCGCTAATATTGAAGCAGGTCAGAATAATCATGGATACGCCTGTGAATACCCGCGAATACACGAAGCACAGGACCTCAAATGTAGAAGTAGGTCACAACAACCGCGAATACATGAAGCACATGGCCGCTAATGCAGAAGCAGGTCACATTTTATGAACTGCGAATATGCGCGGTCCACGAATCCGCGAATGTCGGGGTCCGACAGTATATATATATATATATATATATATATATATATATATATATATATATATATATATATATATATATATATATATATATATATATATATATATATATATATATATATATATATATATTTCTTCTTCTTCTTCTTTCGGCTGCTCCCGTTAGGGGTCGCCACAGCGGATCATCCCTATGATCCGCATAGTGATTTGGCACATGTTTTACGCCGGATGCCCTTCCTGACGCAACCCTGGTCGCCTCTTACGACACAGGGATATGGTACACCTATTTTAACCGGGGTATACACCGGCCCAGTATACTGGTACTCATTTCGCCGACCTCGGAAGGATGACAGGCTGAGTCAACCCCCTGGTGTATTAATTCAGTGGCCCAACGGAGCTTGAACTCAGGACCTTTTGGATCCCAAGCCACTGCCCTTACCACTGCGCCAACACCAGGCTCATATATATATATATATATATATATATATATATATATATATATATATATATATATATATATATATATATATATATATATATATATATATATCGCAAGATCTCTGAGATAGCTTCTCCTGACAAAACTTTTTTCGAAGTCCTCTGTTGAAATACACCATGCCATCTTGCAGAAAGGATGGACGGACCTTCAACAATGTGTGGAGCGTATGCTGGACATGTGAAACACTGTTGCCATTTACCTGTGTGTATGTTTTATGAGTGCATGCCCTCTTCACTGAGAGTCATATTTCAAACAGGATGAAATCATTGTCAGTACAATATTTAAATCCAAGGTTGAGGCATTTCATTTTCAAGAAGTGTAGACATTTTTTGTTTTCAAAATATAACTCTTTGCACTTTGTCAAAGATGCATTGGAATTGTCACTGGTTGTATTAATCACACTTGACTGAATAAAGGTTTCCCTGAAATCTCGTCAATGGCAAACTTTTTTTTTTCTGCCTTGGTATTGTAGTGTGCTTTGAGATGCAGCACCCTGTGCATGCACAAAAAGGCCACTGTGATGTTTTCTTATACAAGGGTGTAGTCTCATGAAGGAGGTGAATGACAAAGGACAGGGCTGGTAGGATGGCCGAGAAAAACGCACATTCACCTCTGAGTTGTCTAGCCTGGGTTTGAACTTGGTGTCTCAAGGCAAGGCGAAGCATTAATGCGTCTGCTGTCCCTCAGATGGACGTTAAACTGGGCGTTCAGTCTACCAGCATTAGTTGGTGGACGTTAAAGATTCTGGGGTGTACTTTGCAAAGAGTCGGCGAGCTATCACAGACACCCTGGACAAATTGGCTGTGCTGCTCTTACAGTAATAAGAGGGTCGGAAATGGGGTGGGGGAGGGGTGGATGGGGCAGTCACCCAGGATCCAAGCGAAGAAGGGGCCCATACAGGGGTAGATGATTGGGAAATACATCGGTGTCCACATTATCATCAGGGAGCAATGTCCATATGCGACGTTTACACCATGTGCAGTTCACTCACTCAACATTGTGGTTGTGGGGTAAAGTGCTGCCAAATGTAGCCCAGTGGTCTTCATGTTCTTTCACAGTGTACAACACTTGTCTCTCTGCATCGATGTATCGCTGGTGAGTGCTTCGTGAAAATTTGAATCCTTTTAGGACTGTCTGTTGTCAAGTAGCTTTCAGGTACTCAATGGTCAGAAAGATATGGAGCAGTGGTAGCCCTTCTCCAAGGTTACATTCCCATATGTGAAGTATTGGAATACCTGGTGACTGACATGGAACAGAAAGTGGAGTGCCGATATGAATCTCAGTGAATCCTTGATAAACTGGGCAAACTGGATTCAACTATACTCATGATTATTTGGATCCCAGTCTTAGGGCACTTTCAGCAGACCAGTCTTTCGCTTCAATCTGAATGTTGCGGTATCCTTACTGGAGTCTTTTGTTGATTTTGTAAAGACCCAGTGGATGGAGCTTGAGGACTTCGAAGACCTCGGGATTAAACTTAAACGGTGTTGCCATAACAAGTGCAATTCAGCCCAGAAGGCGCGTCCCGATGCACAACCGCCACTTTGACAATGGTGACACTGAAGACACTGTGCTGTCACCCAAGGAGAAATTTAAGACTGAGGTGTTATTTGTTATCATTCATCAGCTTGTCAGTGCCTTGAACCACCATCTTGGAGCATACAAGGAAATCAACGATAATTTTGGATTCCTGTCCAAGCCATACTGCCTCTCTCTCTCGATTCATTAGATCAAGCAAAAAACAGAAAATCTTGCCCCTTCCTATTCCAAAGATCTGGAATCTACCATTGAAAGTGAATTTATTCTGTTGTCACTGGTTGTATTAATCAATGTTGTTGTTGTTGTTGTTGTTGTTGTAGTATAGCCCTTGACAGTTCTCTCGAACAAGCCCGGCACAGAGACAGCCGATCGATCTCCCAGGAGTGATCCAAAGATACGCACATCCAGGATGGTGTACCCCCACTTTCACAAAGTCAGCACAACAGAGTTAGAGAAAAAGGGAAAGAGACAAGGGGGAAAGGGCCGGTTTATTGGGACCAATCGGCATTCTGACCGTGACCACGCTGCCCTGACGAGTCCGGGCAGCAGAGAAGAATGGGGACGATTTGGCCCCTGACCTGCTTTGGGGAGTACAACCACCACGGAGAGGCGTCCCTGACAGTTGCATTCATCCAGTTTTCTCCCTTGGCTGGAATCTCCAACAGAGGTTGAAACCTCACACAAACAAAGCAAGTCAGCAGAACTGAGAATGTACCAATTGCTCCGTACACACACCCTCACCCAAACATTTCCTAACATTGAAATATCTGCCGGTGAGGGTATTGAATCGCAGTGGTGAGAGTGAACGGTCCTTCTCAAAACTAAAACCTATCAAGGATGAGGTCAGGACCTATCAAGGATGAGGTTTCTGTGTAAAAACGGTCTGCATCTTGGAATGTAAGTGACAAATGATGGTCTTGCAAATAAATTGCGCAATCTTGTTCTAAATTGTTGTCATTGTCAATTTCGTTTCAAAATGTCACGTTTTTTTTTCATTAAAGCGCTCTTGCTTATTGTTCATAGAAGGTTTCCCCCCCTTTTTTTAGCAGAATAAAATATTAAATGAGCATCATTGTGAACATATCCTGAGATCCAAACCTGACCTGACTTTGACCTTGTACAAACTTATCATAGTGCACTGTGACTTAGCTCACTGATGTCTATTACTACGGGATGGGAAGGGGAGTAGGATGGCCCATGGTTGGGTGACTGCCAGTGGCCCAAGGCCTGTTTAGTCCGTCCCTGAGCACAGCTACATCCACCTAAACCAGTGATGCTACTCGCAGCCTTGTGTTGCATACAGAAGAACAAGACAAAGGTCAGCAGGTTCACAAACTACCAGAGTGTGTAGGGGGTGGACATACACAAAGAGGAATGACACAAAAACGAGTAACGATGGCCCGGAGAGGAACAGAATGAGAATGAATGAGTATGTGTAGAAGAGATTGAAGATGTGTATTAGTGATGGGCAAGGGATTTGAAAGACTGAAGTGAGGAGGACCAGACAACGGACTCACGGAGCCAACTCCATATTCGAGAGAACAAGAGTAAAACGAATATGGATGGGAAAGTAGTCTCGACTTCGGGAGGGTGAGCAGGTGAGGGCTTCTAAAATATTGGACCTGGGGTGGTTTGAGACGGACGAACATATAAAAGGGCAGGAGGAGCAAGACCGGATGTTATAAGAAATAGCAAGCTCACCAGTTTTCCACTGGTCAGAGAGTGGTGGTCCTTGGGAATCCACCGCTTGCCTCGAGACACTAAGAAAGGTCCTAAACACCTTGTTTTCAACAGCCTCAAGATGAATCAGCATTTTGCAATTCTAAAAAGAAGCCCAACTGGAAAAGATGACCAAGGAGAGGAGGTAATGGCACTGTCAAACATTAACCTGCAAGTAAGAGGGTTACGGGTGTAGAAAAGATCATGGGTAGGGATGGGGGATGACATGAGCTGGTGGTGCACCACCTGCTTGAAACACGAGAGGGAATAGTGGGATTGGACAGTCTTCGGTAGGCAGCTCCACAAACGAGAGAAAGAGGAACGAAAGAGTGGAGATGGATGGAAAAACCTGCACTTTGGGAAGATGGGACTTTCAACAAAATGACTTATGAATGCAAAATGAGGCCTTTTACGCATGCACTGTGTGCGTGCGTGCGTGTTTTAACACTGATTTGGTTCAACTCCCCATCCTCCCAAACATGATTAATGGTAAATACCATGATTTTAAACTTACCGTTTGCATCGACAAGCCCCAGAGGTGACCCTCCCATCGGTGTAAAGAAGCACGAAGGTTTGGGTAGAACGCACCATCTACAAACCTACGGCCTTTCATGGGCCCATATCGTCGAGTTGTTTCAGTGCAGATTGCAAGATATCAACTTTTACGACGAGTTCACCAGGAAATTCTCCAACTGTTTCATTGTGTAGGGGCACACCCCTTTCTCGTAGGTGCGTTTATAAGTATTTTTGACTTCTTAAAATGGTTTTATAATCATTTCCTTCTACAATCATTATCTGGCAGGCATGAAACATGTCAAGGCCTCTCCAAAATTACTAGGGGTTTTTTGAGCATACATGCGGAGTAATCTGGGGCAGATGACATCATTTCAAAAGTACTGTGTTGAACCAGGAGGTGTTACTGGAAGAGAATGTGCATCTTGGAGGAGCTGGAGAGGCTTGGAGGGCTGAGAAAGCAGAATAAGCAAGATTGTGGGAGACGTTTTAAAAATAGAGAAGCTACCAACCAACCTGTCTGTAATATGAGTGGAGGGACATCCTCCAGCTTATTAGTGTCTCGTGCGAGGACATGTAGGCTGTGTAGTTCCGAGAGCTCATGGTGTAGAGTCCGCACTCGGTTCCTGTGCAGGTACAGCTTGAGCAGGCCTTGTGGTTCACTCTCATTGTGGGGGATTCCAATCATCTGGAGAGCTTTCAATTGCAAAGAATATTATACACATATGTTTGTATATATATATCAAATGCAAAACACCTCCTGACTTGGTGAAGCAGAAAAACACAGATCGTGTCTCGCAACAGCAGAAACTGCACAAGCTGTGAGCAACAATGGCCGTATGCCACCCAATCCATTGTCTCTGCCCTGCTGCACATCAAACAGGAGGTGGAATGTGGTCGGGGGAATGTGAGCACACTCGGATCAATTAGAAACTGAGATTTACAGGTCACAAATACAGGACAATGGAGCCCCTGACCATGGTTTCACCCTTGTACTGAGCTGTTCAGGACGGCCCACCACACAATCATTCATTTGTGACCACAAACCAGATATGGTAATTTTTGAATGGCTCCAAAGATGTTGTTAACCTTCCTCACATGTTTGTTTCGAAGATCGCCATGCCTTCATACCATTTTTAATGTTCAGGTCAGATCAGGCATGGGCGCATGCATCACGTCGCCATATCCACTTTCTGCCCGTACTCCAGCAGTTTCCATCTGGCCAGTGCCCAGTACAGGCAGTTGCTGGGAACATCCCCATCTCCTTGAGATGCCTTGAGTCTCCGATCAACCTGCTGCAACGACGAGGCACGTGGTCGGCCCATTGTCCTCCTCCACTCACGAGGCTCCCTTGCTGAGAGAATCTGTTGGGCAGGATCAGCATCAGGAAAATGAGCCACATGTCTATACAGCAGCAGCTGACGCTCACAGATTATACAGGTAACAAAACTCAACTGAGTCTCTCTCAGCAAATGCTCACAAGACGCAAAGTCCAGCGATAGCCAATGAATCTCCGAAGAGACCTGGCGCCAAAAGAGTTGTCTTTTTCTCAGATTCTTGATCAGAGTCCAAGCCTCACATCCATAGAGCAAGACTGGAAGCACCAAGGAATTAAAGAGTCGGACTTTCGTCCTGCATAGGTACCGACAGCGCCATAACCCCATGGTCCAGTGAATTCACGACTCCCCAGGCCCGACCCAGATGTCTATCGACCTCTGGCTCAACAGGCGGAGATGTGAATATCACGGAAGTAAGTCCAAGGTAAGTGAATCTCTCAGTGACCTCAACATCCTTGGCACAGACATGTACAGATAAGGTAGTAGCATTCAAGATGTCATTGAAAGCCTGGATCTTAGTTTTGACCCAGGAAACCCCTAATCCCCGAGGCTCCGACTCCTCATTGAGCACCTCAAGGGCCCCCACAAAGATGTCCAGAGTGTCTGCAAAGATGACTGCATCATCTGCGAAATCAAGGTCAAAGATCCTGACATTCTCAAATGATGCACCGTAGCTTGATCTCTCCGACATCCTACCCAGAATCCAGTCCGTACAAGTGCTGAAATGTGTGGGGCCAGTAAACACCCCCGACGAAAGACAACAACAACTGGAAATAAGTAAGTTGTGGAACCACCACACCCCACAGCACTTTTCGTACCACATTATAGTTCAGAAATCAGATCCATCAGCTTTGGTGGCACCCCATGAAGACTGAGGATCTTCCAGATGGAATCCCAATTCATTGAATCGATCGCTTAGTGGAGATCAACATCGGCTGGAAGAAGATGAAACTCTCACATGCATTCGGAGAGGACCCGAAGAGCAAGGATACAGTCAATCTTTGACCTATTTGGTGTAAAGCTAGACTGCTCAGGCCGCTGGCAATCAAGCAAATAATGGCGAACCTGATCAAGAATAATCCGAGGAAAGACTTTGCCCGGCACTAAGAGCAGTCTCATCCCTCCGTAGTTGTTGCAATCCTGGCTATCACCCTTCCATTTCCAGAGAGGTGCAAAAATGCCCCTCTTCCAGTCAGTTTGGATGATGCCTGTGCTCCAAACAGAGCACAAAACTGCATGCAGCAACATGAGTACAGCATGTTCACCAGCCTTGAGAAGCTCAGCATGGATGCCACAAATCCCAGGAGCTTTGCCATCTTTCATCCGGTTCACTGCAGCCTGTGCTTCCACAAACAAAGGCGATTCACAGCTGAATGGAGGGTCAGCAATAGGCTCCTCAGCTCCCTGAATGGCTCAGTTCTGCCATCAAGCCGAGCCCTCTGACTCTGTTCAATGGTATCCAGTGCCCCTTGGGAAACATAGTTCCTCTTTGCCTGATGGTGGGTTCCAAGACACCCACCAGCAACATCAAAGATGGTTGTCTTGAAGGTACAATCAACAGCTCTTCATGATCCTCTGAAACACTCAAATCACTGAGACCCCCACTGAAACTGTTCACAAACTCGTCAACTACACTTTCTTCTTTGAGCCTGCCAACATCTTGTCTATGCTTGGATGGTACCATTCTCTTGGATTTGAGCTGCAACTTCAGAGTTGCTACAACAAGCCTGTGAACGGTATTGAGGAACTGAGCACTTAGGTCGACCCTTTGGTAGCACCATACTTCGCACCCTGGTAGAAACCTCCAGCAGCCATCAAAGATAACATGGTAAATCCCCTTCACCACACCACCAGCATTGGAATACCAAGTACAGCTGTGGACTGTGGCTGTGGGCGCTGACACCTACCTTGAACAAGCCACCCTAAGTCCATGATATATTTGCAAAGTTAAGGAACTTGGTGCTATTCTGGTTGACAGTTCCACACCCTTGGGGACCAACACATGTCTCATAAACATTCCTATCAGTGGCAGTCGATGCATTAAAATCCCCTAAACTAGAAGAGTATCTCACCTGGTGCCCTGATTAACCACAAACTTGAGTGCAACAGAGAATGCGCGTTTCACAGTGAGGTCACTCACCTCAGTCGGAGCATATACAGAGTCCAGGGAAATGACACCCAGAAATTGTCTAATCCTCAGTCTCATAAAATGCTCAGTGAATGGTGTCACCTCAATTATCATAGCAGTCAGATTGTTGGACACAGCTACAGCAACTCCCTGAGAATGGTACCAACAGAGCAACCACACCTAATAGGTGTAACCACCCACCATGATCTCACTACGATATGGTCTCTGAACCTCAGAAAGTGCTTCAATACCGACGTTCAAATGCTGGAGCTCAGATAACAGCAGAGACAGGTTATCATCCTCTCATAGAGTGAGGACATTCCAAGCACCCACCTGAAGGGACCACCTCAGGTTAGCCCTCGGAGACTGCTGTCTGGTGGACAACACCTCTGCACCACCCTGACACAAACCACCACAACCAGACTCAGCAGGAAATGAGAGAGAGGTCTTCCTCCTATCATCAAAGAATAGGGGTCCTGAAGGCTTTGTCCCAGTCCCTTCATCTGGTGAGCTGCCCTGTGAAGGGAAGCTGCATTGGAGGTCCTCCCACGGAGTGGGTTTTCAGTTTTCTTTGCTTTTTTAGTGTATTTTATTGAAGGAAGTGTTTTACGGTAGCCGATGTGCAAATCCTGCCACCAACCTCCTTGGAAAGGTCACCCACTGCAAGAGGACGTCTGCAGACGTAGTTAGGCACCAGAAATGGTTGACTGTTGGCTCACAAGGAGCTCCTCCGCCCTTTGACAGGTATTGCTTTTAACTCTGCTGGGTGTCCGTATCCATACACCCTCCTCACCAGAAAACCTGGTGGGGGGATGGTTTAGTCACCGACAACCCGACCATGAAACAGGTTAGTACAAGTTTATATGGTACTTGTA
>NC_140961.1:143736555-143814055 GCF_056783735.1 Eptatretus burgeri
CTTCATTATATATATATATATATATATATATATATATATATATATATATATATATATATATATATATATATATATATATATATATATATATATATATAGTTGCGGTTCTGGAAACTGCATCCCTCCAACACCAATAACAGCCAACATACAGTGATCCCCAGACATTCATAAATGTAAGTTCAGATAGGCCCTTCCTTCTTGTCTCGTGGGTCAAAAGGGACAGTGCGTTGTGTCAATCTCATAGCTAGGTCTGATTAAATCTCTGAACATCATTGTTATTCTTTTTTCTCTATACCTGAGGTAAATCCAAGCAAGGGGTCCTCACATGAGCCAGCAGGCGCTACGCTTGGAGACCCATTGGTAAAAACCACAGCCGCACCCTTCGCGTAAGAATGCATCCTCACAGAAGACCAAGGGCAGCAGTAGAAGCCAACAATAAACGCCAGCATTGCACGTAGCACGTGCCCCATAGCGACGACCCCCCCCCTCCCACCCACTGTTCAGGCGATCAGAGGCATAACCAATGCACCAAATGCTAACAACATACAGTTAGGTGTCAGGAGTGGCACGACCCTAAAAATTTACGGGGTTCGAAACTGCAACATTTTGGTGTCAGAAGTGGGATACGCATCAACCCAGACACAAGTCGCGGTTAGTGTAACGGATGGGAGGGACGAGCCTCCTGAGGAGGATAAGGTTATTTTGGAAATCGAGCCAGCTCCACGGGACACTGCATGTGAGGTGCGACAGTGTGCGCAGTCCGTGCTTTGCAAACTGCCCAAGCGCGGATTATTGCTCAATGTGTTAAGGGCTTCAGGGGAGCCGGCGTTGAAACGATCTGTGCCGGGTACATTACCGGAGTGCGGACGGCTAAATGGAAAGCAAACAGAGGGATTAAAAGAATTTGGAAATTTTTTTTATCCCCATGGGAGCCCATGTACGAGGCCTGACATGCAACGCAACGCGAGTGGTGCTCGCTAGACATGCGGCATGAACGGAAGCGGCAACAGGACCGCCGGACAGCTTGTGTGCGTGGTAGTAGTGGGCGTAGCGAAACTCGCATGGCAGGCCGTGTGCGAGTGACGTCAGCGGGGATCCCGCGCATGAATGGCGGGTGTGTAAAACACAGCGTTTCCCATGCGAGATAGCCCGGCAGCCAATGCAAGCATTTAACGTGATTAATAGGGCGACGTTACGCTCTCATGGATCGGCCAAACCGAAGGGACGAGTGCGCTGTCAACCACCACCCTAGAGGCGCAAGGCTTGCCGAGAGTTTCTACAAGTAGGCAAAGCCCAGCCAGGATATAGTAAACATCGTCGCCTGGGGCCAAGGAGCACTAGTTAGGGGAAGGGTTTAGCGCTAGATAGACCGGCCTCATGGGGGCATGAGGAGCAGTCTCCACCATGTGGGCCTGGGAACACGAGTTAGGGGGAATATAGGTTAGAAATAAAAATGGATTGAGAACAAGGACAGACATGGAATGTGTGGTGGGGACATAGATTATTAATAGCATTAAATGGAACATGCATTTGAGTAAGGGATGACAGGGAGCACGAGTTAGTTCAGGGAAAGGTGCAAGTCAAGCGCCGGTGTTAGTGGGGAAAAAAATTATAAAAGAGAAAGAAACATGATGAGTGAATGTGGGTCAGCGGGCCCGATGTAAATGGAGTGAATGTGGAATGCATTGTGCGAACGAATGATTGGGGGGAGGGGTGAATCCCACCCAAGGGAACCCGGGGTTAGTGTCATAATAGTTAGCGGGATAGTTAAATTAACAAAAAGGATGTCGTTTTGTGGTTGGTGTTGAACGAAGGCACGAAACGTTTTGCAGGGTGCAGGAGACAATTAACTGGCTGGGAGCGTGGCTTGGGAAATATGAGTACTGAGTAGAGGGCCCCCGGGGCACCAGAGTAGTCTGCCAGAGTAGGCCGTGGGTTCAAGGGACCGAGGAGTTTGAGTATGTTATGGGCATGGGACCAGGGAAAAGGGACCCGGAGCGCCAAAATGCCATGTGGGCATCGACGGGGAAATGCCAGTGACGGCATTCCCCATGTAAGTGAGGATTAGGTAGGCTCGGAGACAGCCTCAGCGACCTGGGGTGTTGAAGAATGAGTTGGGCAGGTGGGGAGACCTGCCAGTAGAGCCAAGCTGTCCAGCCACAAAATTGTGTGAGAGCACGGAGAAAAATTTGCGGGCCAGGCCCAAATTAAGAATGAACACCAACACAGGCAACGGGAATCGTGGTTGCTAGAACCGATAGTTTAAAGAGACAGGCGTGTTGAAAATCCCCGGGGATAGTTTAAAGAGTAGCAAATGGTTGGATAGATAGAAAATGTGAACCCCTGCGCACCATCCATCCCTTCACTGTTCGTAGGCCGCTGGACTCATCGTCGAAAGGCTGAGGCCTGTGGGGGTTATTCTGAGGCTGCATTGGACCTCTGGACAGATTTGCTTGTCTTTTGCCCAATCCTCTTTAAGGGATGGTAGGGATTGGGAACAGATGGTTAGAACAGGTGAGCCGAACAAAGACGATAAGAGGGTGTGGAAACTGAATTACTAATTCAATTTATAATTAAAACTGGTAAACCAGTAATCCCGGGCTTCAAGGCGTGCCTCCATTTTAACAAATTTCAACACCATCACCCTGTCACATGATATGGGTTTTCCGAGTTAGAAAGTTAGTTCAAGTCTGCAATGGGGCCCAGCTACGGGGTCCCTCATGTTATATCAATGAAGGATTGAAAAGCCCATAGCAATACATGATAAAGAAAGAAACTTCACATTGGACAAATCGAGGATGGACAAATTTTCAATTCCCCAAAAAAGTCCAATAACTCCACATTTGCATATTAATGTAAATGGCGAACTTGTAGAACGTTAAAATATCTTCCAGAATTTGTGGTCACTTTTTGTCTATCTTCTTTGGTTTTCATTTTACGACATGTCAAAAATGGGTGATTTTCAACTTTGGGGGGCTCTGGGGCCTCACTGGGTAAAATACAGACATAGTGTAAACATATTTGGAGTCCCCTCTTCAAGGCCTATCAGAATCTGTCATTAAATTTTTTCAACTCTCATTTGCATATTTGGCATATTTAATGAGGCGAATCGGCATCATTTTAATCGTATAAATTATGCAACGATTTCGACGAAATTAACAACTTAACATTCCAATGGAACCTCGCAAATGTGTGCAAAAGTTTGAGGCTGTCGTATTACCCCTTCTGGAGAAGAAGATGTTTTTAGGTTTTGGAGAAAATCCAATATGGCCGCCATACCACGTGACCTACATCATCAAAAGTTTCAAAGTATAAACGTCAGGTGGAGAGTTATTAAATGGATAAGTTTCATTGAATTTCATCCAAGCCTTGTTTTTATTTTATGACATTTCAAAAATGGGTCATTTTCAACTTTGGGGGGCACTGGGGGCTCACTGGGGGCAAATACAGACATAGTATAAATATATTGGGAGTCCCCTGTTTATGTGCTATCTAAATTTGTCATTAAATTTTTTCAACTCTCATTTGCATATTTTGCATATTTAATGAGGCAAATTGGCATCATTTAAAATCATATAAATTAAATAACGATTTCGACCAAATTAACAAATTAACATTAACATGGAACTTAGCAAATGTGTGCAAAAGATTGAGGCTGTCAGATTATCCCTTCTGGAGAAGAAGATGTTTTTAGGTTTTGGAGAAAATCCAATATGGCCGCCATACCACGTGACCTACGTCATCAAAATTTTTAAAGTATAAACTTCAGGTGGAGAATTATTAAATGGATAAGTTTCATTGAATTTACTCCAAGCGTTGTTTTCATTTTATGACATTTCAAAATGTCATTTTTTTCTCTATTCCTGAGGTAAATCCAAGCAAAGGGGTCCTCACGTGAGCCAGCGGTCGCGACGCTCGGACACCCATCGGTAAAAACCACAGCCGCACCCTTTGCGTAAGAATGCGTCCTCACAGAAGACCAAGGACAGCAGTAGAAGCCAACAATAAATGGCAGCTCTGCATAGAGCACGTGCAGCACACCGATGACCCCACCCACTGTTCAGGTGATCAGAGGTATAACCAACACACCAAATGCTAAAAACATACAGTTTGGCGTCAGGAGTGGCATGACCCTGACCCTAACAGCTTTTGAGCAGCGTTGCTATGGACACCACCGTTGCCTAGCAACGGGACTTTGAAATTTTAGAAAAATCCTAAAACAATTATTTTTTCGAAAATAAAAAATGGGCTTCCAGGCTTTTATGCGCACTTTCATCAACCTCTTTGTCAAAAAAATTTCAGCCCGATCCGTCAAAAACTGTATGACTAGTATGCAATTATGTCGCGACCACCCATGTCGCCTACCGGCTTTTCTCTATGTTTGATTGTTTGTCCGCACAGAACTTTAGTGTTTTCCTCCGCAACTGCTTGTCAGATCGACACGACATTTTCACCATTGGAGCGACTACTTATGCAGAATGTTTTAATGATAATTATGACATCACAGATCACGTGGTGTGGCAGCCATGTTGGAAAAATGGGAAAACTCTGGACCTATGTTTCTCTGAAACCACACCAAGGAAAAAAAAATTGAAAATTGGCACATAGCAAGTACTCCTCATGGGGAATGTTTTTTTTATGACCTAATAGGTGCCTTCGTTATGACGTCATAATTGCATATGTAGAATGCTACATCTGATGAATACGAACATTTTTGAGGGTCATCTAGGGATAAATTAGTACACAGAAAAAAATTGACGACGTCATCGGTCACTTGATGTGGCAGCCATATTGTTGTTGTTTTTTTTTTTTTTTTTTTTAAACCTTCAAAAATCTTCTTCTCTGAAATAGTTGAACAGATCAAGGCGAAACTTTACACATATGATACCTCTCCAAGAGGAACAAAATGTTCACAAATATGACATCATATGTCACATGGTTTGGCAGCCATATTGGATTTACCCTAAAACCAATTCAAAAATCTTCTTCTCCAGAACAGCTGGACAGATCGAGGGGAAACTTCACATAAATCTTCCCCAAGCCTTGGAGATACCTGGGTATTTACGAATAATTGGTAAGTTACATGGTCTGGCAGCCATATTGGATTGAGTGAAAATCTTTTTTTTTTTTTTGAACCGCTTCATCAATAGATGTGAAACTTCACAATTATGATCGAGTAGGGATGGGGAATATGTGTTTTAAATTTCAACCTGATTGGATACGTGGACTGGTAGCCAGAATTACTTAATTGTTTTGATCTGGGTTCTTTATTTATTTTTTAATAAAGGTTCACATGGCTGTGCCCGGATGGGTTTGAGGGTAGAGGAGTAGCAGCTGAAACTCAAATCTTATCCAGGTTCCTCCTGATAACTTCATCTTTGCTTTTTGCTTGTTTGGGTTCCTTATGATTACTCCAATGCAGAACTTGTACCAATTTGGTCTTCAATTTGATTTGAATTGAATATATTTTAATCAATTTCTGAATGAAATTGAATAATAATAAACGTCATGGGTCACGGTCAGGTGTCCGATCAAAGCGGGGTTGAATCAAAGTGGGACGTCTTGGTACCCGGTCATCACTATCAGCAGTTATAAGGTGGCAGTCCTAGTTATGTCTATTATTAATTACGTAATACACCAGTACACAAACACCACACGAAACAAGTCCTGGCGAGGGGCTGCAATCTCTGATTGCTCTTTTTCTTGTTTTTCATTTGCCTTTGTCAAGTGTTTTACCTTTATCATCATGAGGGCTTTCCTCGCCAGCGAAAAAATGCAGGACTGCTCTGCATCAACTGTCACCGTCATGCGGGTGCTATTGCTGTACCAATTGCTCTCACGCAATCTCATCTCCCTCAAAAAAGGTTTTGTTCTCCATCAGTTCACTGCCAGAATGCTCTTTTGACATTGTGTTGGGGCTATTGACATTGTGCTGATAGGCTGCTCTACAATTGGAGATGTTGAAGCACATTGTGAGGTCGAACGGTGTGTGTGTGTGTGTGTGCATGTGTCCTTCATGTTCTAGCTTCTGAGTCCTCGTTAGTTGTACTTCTTTTCATTTCTTCCTCAACGAAAGTAACCAATTCCACTCCTTCTTCCTCTGTGAGTTGCTCGTCTGTGTCTTTTTTGGAACTCCTTCACTTTCAATTCCCTTTATCCGCATTAGGAGGCAACATGCTCTCCTTAATCTGCGTCGCTATTTCTTGTCGAAGTAGTTTCCTTCGTGCTGAGGTGGTATAGTGATTGTGGTTTGGCTGAATTTGGATCCGTGTGAACATCATTTGCCCTCCTCCGAGTTGCAATGTCACAAATTGGAATTGATCAACCACCGTGGTGCAATAAAGGACATAGGAGGTTATATGAACTTGTGTTACATGGATCTGACGCAACGCCGAGACAGAATCTGAAAAAAAATGAACATACCCAAACAAGGGCACTTTACCGAACCAAATTATTAATAGAAATGAAATCATCATGTCATCTTTAAGGAGTGACTCAGTGGCCCTGATGGATAAGTGTAAGAGTTCCTAATGTCTTGTTGCATTCCACCTGCCAGTGTGTGTTATATCCTCATAGTTACTGAACTAGACAGGCAGGCAATGGCAGATCACCAAGCATATTCATTGCCTTGCAACTGTCAGCAGAAGTGACACTGTGGTGGAGAGTATGTGGTGATGGGTGGGTTAAAGGGGATCTCTCAGAGGAACTGAGTTTAGAGGTCCTTTACCGATATTTATGACAGATTTCCTTTCCCAAAAGCTCCAAACACCAACTGAGGCATCTACTGTAAAACACTTTTTTCCAAAAGTATTGGAACAGCATAGCTGAGCTAGAAGTGAACCCTCCCAAATTGTTTGTGGTTATCTTTTCCTGCAATGTGAAGCAGCATGTGCTTTATAAAGGTATTTTATCAAGACCTTTTGACAATTCTGCATGACCCGCAATGATGTCGTACTGTACCATATCATCGTTGACAGAGCAGTACAGAAAGTCACACTGTTTCCCTTTTTGAGGATGACAATGTTCAAAACTTGCACAAAGCCAATATTTAAACACAATCGAACCAACATTGAATCAAATCGAATCAACAATCGAATCAACAGAGCATAATCCAACATTGAATTTGAACTTGCTCCAAAGGAGAATGGTGCAATATTGCATCCGATATCTACCATTGACATTAGCTACACATTTAAGCCTTAACAATAGTGTAAGTATGAATCAGGGATACCTACGTCTCGCATTTCCAAAGGGAACTATAACGGCACTCGGTAGAGCACATACCTATGCTAGGCTGAACAGTTTACATTTTGTATTCCTGTTTTTTTGCCTTGAGAGATGTTGACCTTCACAAGCACACGATCAGATGAACAAACTGAAGCAGAGGAAGAGCATGAGACATTGGTGGGTAAATTGGTCACCATAACCAAATCCAGAAGGGATGATTTGCCATTTAACAGAAATCCAGATTGGAAAAGTTTACAGATCGAGTCATTCCCATGCAGTCACTTTGCTGAAATGTCATAGCTGGTGAGAGAGCTACCAACACCAAGCCAATTGGCATGGTTACAATTGAAATCACCACATATGAGGAAGAGAGAGTTGGGATGAGTGGTTAAAAGTTGGTTAATGTCATCAGAGGGGGGGGGGGGGAAAAAAAAAAAAAAAGAAGAAAGAAAGAAAGAAAGAAAGAAAGAAAGAAAGAAAGAAAGAAAGAAAGAAAGAAAGAAAGAAAGAAAGAAAGAAAGAAAGAAAGAAAGAAAGAAAGAAAGAAAGAGAGAGAGAGAGAGAGAGAGAGAGAGAGAGAGAGAGAGAGAGAGAGAGAGAGAGAGAGAGAGAGAGAGAGAGAGAGAGAGAGAGAGAGAGAGAGAGAGAGAGAGAGAGAGAGAGAGAGAGAGAGAGAGAGAGAGAGAGAGAGAGAGAGAGAGAGAGAGAGATGGAATCGTCACTGTTTGGAGGACGGTACAATACACAGAGCGAGAAATGGAGTTGTTGATGTGCAGTGTGACACCGCCCCCAGGATTGGGTCCAGGTCGATCAAACCGGAGGAGACAACAACCAGGGAGAGACACTAAGGAGTCAGGGACATCCTGTAGCAGGAAGGATTCTGTTAAACAGAGGATATCTGGTTTATTGGCAGCGGTCTGGATTGAGAGATCTGTCAGGTCGCAGGGCGGCTTCGAATGTTTGAGGTCCACACAGTTAGTGACGGGAGAAGGAGCTGCTAGCAGGGTGCAATAATGTGGAAAGGAGAGGGAGCAGGGTGTGATGAAGTTATGAGAGTGTGGAGCTGGGTGAAATTGGGAGGGCTCGTGGCTGGGGAACAACTGGGAGTGGGAGGGGCAGGGGTGAAACTGAGAGGGGGTAGGATGAGAGGAAAGCTGAGAGGGGGTGGGATGAGGGGGGAACAGAGAGGGGTTGGATTAGTGGGAAGTAGATGGGGTGGGGGAGAGTACTGAGATGGAAGCCTGGAGGGCTTTGACACAATGAATGGACATGTAGGGGAATTGATTGTTGTCTGTACACAACCCCTCGTCCAAAAAAAGATATGGAAAAAATAGGAATATATATATGTATATATATATATTTTTCCTATTTTTTTTCAGATGAAAAAGACATTTTAAATAGTGAGTTTTGGAACAAAAAAAATAGGGAAAAGAAATAGGAGAAAAATGCATTTTAAATAGCGAGTTTTGGAACAAAAAAATAGGAAAAAAATATTTTAATTCGCCAGTTTTGGAACAAAAATAAATGGAAAAAATAGGTGAAAATGGATTTTAAATTGGCAGTTTTGAACAAAACAAATAGAGAAAAAATAGCAGCAAATTTGGTCTAAAACAACAAAGTATGGAAAAAATTGCAATAATATTTTGAAAAAAAAAAGTCTGGAAAAAATGGTGAGAAAATAGCACTGCAACCACCAAAGTCTCCAAAATAGTAAAAAAAAAAAACTATATATATATATATATATATATATATATATATATATATATATATATATATATATATATATACATATATATATATATATACACACACACACACACACACACAAGTTGTGTGTTGTTCATAAAGCATGTTTTCTCTCTGCTCACTCCCCTCCACCCCTCTCTCTCTCTCTCTCTCTGACAATGTATATGTATATATATATATATATATATATATATATATATATAAATATATATAAATATATATATATATATATATATATAAATATATATATATATATATATATATATATATATATATATATATATATATATATATATATATATATATATATATATAATGATTGATGAAAGCAAACGCAGTGAGTTCTAAGTCACATAACAAGGATCATAGCAGTGAACAAAAAGCACCATTTGGTGCTTCCACCCCACCCCTCTTTCTCTCTTTCCACCCCCTCTTTCTGCTCCCCCTTACTATTCGTGACAGTAAAGCGACAGGTGGCATTTGCTGGTGTAGAATGTTTGTTTTAATGATATTCATGATGTCACAGGTGTGGCAGCCATGTTTTAAAAAAAGGAAAAACTTGGACCTTTGTATCTCCGAAACCGCTCCATGGAAAAATTGAAACGTGGCGCATGTGACATATTTCCCATGGGAAACAAGTGTGATTTTTCTTGATGAAGACGTCGTGGCATCATAATTCATCATGACATCATAATTGCATACATCGAATGCTTTAACCGATCAGTATGAAAAATTTTGAGGGTCACCCACGGATAAATTGTTTGTGGGGATAAAAAAAACATTGATGACGTCATCGGTCATGTGATTTGGTAGCCATTTATTCAAATATTAAAAACTTTCAAAAATCTTCTTCTCCAAAACAGCTAAACAGATCGATGCAAAAACCTTACATGAATGATCGCCTATCCATGAGGAACAAAATTTTGTCCACATCTCTGACATCATAGGTCACATGGTTTGGCAACTGAGTTTTTGAAAAAAATTAACCTTTAAAAACTCTTCTCCACCACATCTTGACAAATCAAGGGGAAACTTCACCCACATGTTCCCCAAGCCTTTGGGATACCATGATGTTCACGAATAATTAATAGGTCACATGGTCTAGCAGTCATATTGGATTGAATGAAATTAAAAAATATATATTTTTCTTGAACTGCTTCATCAATTGACGTGAAACGTCTCAATTATGATCTCGTACTCATGGGGAGAATATATGCTTCAAATTTCAACTTGATCGGACGCATGGTCGGGCAGCCAGAATTATAAAAAAATTGAATCTAGGTTCAGGGATTTAAATTAAACTTGGTACAAGTATTATAATGATGTAATGATGTAGGCGGAGGCGGAGACGTCGAAGAGTGCCCTTCTCATTTAATTTGCAAGTGAATCTTCACCTTTGAGAAATGGGGCCGAAAATGATATATAGCATGATATTTCAAAACATTGTGGATGGATTATCAAAAAAAGTTGGTGTATGAGTTAGGTAGGTGGCAAGAACAAGCTGATTAGCTTTGGGTGAAGGTCAGGGGCAAATCATTCAAATAATGGTTCCAAATGGAGACACAAAACCATTCATATGCAAACCTACTGACCTGCTTGAGGTACTTGTTCTGCAGCTGTTGGAGGATATTTTGTGAATCTTCATTCTCCTTATCCTTCCCGTCATAGGTCCACCTTCGACTTTCTCTGCAAGCTTATTAGATGGGCTTTTCTTCAAATCAATTAGATCAAATCAATCAATTTTTACTTTTTTTGTATACAGAGTCGAGGCTCGTGTAAGAGACAGCACACTGAACAGATTAGGACGGAACAGACGAAAACATGACGCAAAACACGCAAACATGGAGAAGGAAACCCCAAAGAGGCAAACCTGGAAAATTAGGAATTTGGGTGAGGTTAACAAGGGTAGAAAAGATCATGGTTTTGGATTGGGGATGATCTGAGATAGCGGTAAACAGCTGTCTTGAAGACCTGGAGGGAAGAATGAGATTGAAGAGGATGTAGAAGTTGATTCCACTGATGGGGGAAAAAGAGGGACAAATGAGTGGAGGTGAGCAGTGATCCTGGATTTAGGTAGTCTTCCTAGAAGAGGGTTGATGGTGGACCTTGCGAGCCCTGCAGAAACTTGGGGGGGATAAATCATGGAAACAGCAGAGAGTGCAAGACCAGAAAGGAGGTGGTAGAACACAGAAACACCACCGACCTGTCTGTGATGACGAAGTGATAAGCCCATAGACTCAGCTTCATTGCGAGATTCCAATAATCGTGAAGATTCTAATGATCTTGAAAGCCTTGGTTTCCATAGAGACAAGCTGAGCAACATATGAGGCAGGAGAGCTAACCTAGAGGGGAGAGCAGTACTCCATCAAGCTGCAATGGAGGATGCCCAGTCAGCAGCTGGCTGTGGAGACCAACTTTGGAATGTGGTTTGCAAGAAAGATCATGGCTGATAGTGAGACCCAGGAGTTTGAATGACTGAATCTCCTCAAGAGGATTGTTAAGAAAGTATATTGGGGGTGACGGGGTTTGACAGACAGTCATTTTGAAGAGAGATCGTGCGAGTATGAGATTTGTCAGGATTGAAATACGTATTCAAAATGTTTGACCAGCTTGTGATTTTGTCAAGTTCTGAAGAGAGGAACGAGGCTGTAGCCTGCCTGTCTGAAGGATGAAGGACGTCACAGTCGAGGTGGAGTCATCAGCAAATATATAAAGGAGATTTTCCAGAGAGTCAGAGAGATCACTGATAAAGATGAGGCATTGGACTGGGCCAAGAACACTGCCCTGGGGCACGCCAGCCTCAACAGAGTTGATGAAAGCATTCCGTTGAGAGCTACACATTGGCTAAAAGAGTGGAGGAAGTTAGCAAACCATATATGGAGTTGGCCTTAGATGACATAGACAGAGAGTTTGGAGAGGAAGGCGGGATACCAGACTATCAAAAGCATGGGATGCGCCTGGAGAGACCACCCTGATCTCATATTAGTGGGGCAACTTAGCATAACAATTGTGCATTTTGTGAGGAAAGAATCAAATTTGGCAGACTCGTAGCCTAACACATTATGAACAGATTTAGATATTGGGCTATCTCAAATTCAGCCACGGATGGCTGTGGCAGCCATTTTCCAAAATGGCCACTAGCGGTTACTATAATTTCACTCCAACATTGGTTTGAACATTTATTAAAAGCTGAATTAAGAAAAACATAACCTGTAGCCACCTCAAGTTTAAAGATAGCCGCCATTTTGCAAGATGGTTGCTAATTTATTTGTTGTACCAGATGACTATCTCACTCAGAGAAATTGGTTGTTGAGAATGGTGGCAAACGAATCGCGGGCTGCGTCTGATTGATATGAATACCAACATCGCTGATGTAGTCAGTGGTTGTTAAGCGTGGTTGCAAATGAATCATGGGCTGCGTCTCATTCATATGCATACCGACATCTCACTCATAGAAATTGATCGAGAGATGTCTGATTTAAATGTTCTGAATCAGTGACACAGTCTGCTCTGTTAATATTCTCTCAATTTTGTGAGCACTCTCCCTCACACACACACAAAGCTGTGCATTCAAGTGCGGCCTTTTTTCACTTGCAACGCTTCAGACAGCTCTTCTTGCACTTGCACGATACTAGCTCATAGCCGGTATGGGCTGCTTTGGGTATCTTCATCCAGTGTGGCTCGTACACCCCCTCATCATTCTTGACCCAGCCCCAGCTGGATGGAGGAGGCAGCTCTGGCGTTGGTAGCAGTGTTTGACCCCACACATGGCCTCCTTGGTAGGCCGCCCTCTTCACATGCTCCTCCAGAGCTGCCTTGGTTGGCGGGATCAGATGCACGTTGTTCTTCTTCGCGAAGAGTTTCTTCCGGGCCTTGTCAATGTCGTTGCATGTGCTGGTTCTGTCATAGAGCAATATGACGAACCTCTCGATGGTGTGCATGACATCGTCTGGCATGCCACTTGGTGCAGGGGATAGCTTCAGCAGTGCGTCTGCAAGTTCTGGCAGAACGGTCCAGATTGTCCAAGCAGTCTTCTTACCATGTCCAGCAAAGCTAGACACAGTGTCACACCCAATCAGAGCATGAAACATTGGGAGTGCCTGTGCCTTCTCTGGTCCTAGGCCAGCTGCTATTTTGTGGGCTGCCAGGTACCGAAAACTCTTCCCAGTGCCAAATGCTAGCCACAGTTCATCTTCTGGTTGCAGTTCCTGGGCCACTGACACGGCCAACACCACAACATCGGTGTCAACTGTCTTGATCAGTATCTTGTGGTGACCACTGTTGGCTGCATGGGATGCATGAAACAACATTCGACTGTCAGCTTCTTCGTGGCTGTATGGGGCGAGCAAGGCCAGGTCTCGCAGCGGTGGCTTGCTCAGGACTGCCTCTCCATCAGTGATAACCAGCTGCTTGTCATCCTGGTCAAACCACCTGAAGATAGCTTCTGATAGGAACTTGAACAGCTCGGTCTTGTTGGTATCCACTCGGAGGAAGTTCTGCCAGTTTCCAGGTATAACTGCTGCTCCGACCACGCATCTACGCACTCCTTTTCCATGCTTTGATCTTGCACTGCCTTTCAGTGAATCAGCAATGTAGCTGTCCCAGACCAGGTCCAGGCGTGACACAGTCTGAAGCTTTGTTGACAGGTACGGTATGAAGACATCCTGGGAATAGTCATCAAAGTTCTTGGCTACCGCAGGCTTCAGTATCTGGACAATGACTGCCCCATCAAGAACTAGGCTGGTGGTTTCAGGAGCCTCTGATTGGGCATTGGAGAACTCTTCAAAACTCAGTAGCAAACTGGAACTGGCGACGTGAAGGCAGAACGGAAATACATGCAGAACCGCGTAACCCGGTAATCCGTGATTGAGATAATCCTATGACCAAACTGCACCCCGCAAACCAAACTCAACTTGATGAACTATGGTTAACAATGGGATAGCATAGAGAACTCTATGGGCACAGAACAAAACAACAATGAATCGAGTCAACAAGTGTAAGCTGGCAACTCAACCGTGTGCGATTCCGGGGTCAATATGCACGCACACCACTTCTACTACCATGTGCCAAGCCAATAGTGCTATGAATGTTTATCATTGGTTTTCATTCAGAATCTGTCTTAATAAGACTAATTAGTCCATTTTAACTTTTTTTTCTCAACCAAATAAAATTGTTACTTTCTTTGACCATTATTAGGAAATAAACTTTCACTATCAACCTGCATTCCTCTCCAGTAAAGCAGATATGTGTCATAACAGTAAAAACTGGCGGCCATTTTGAAAAATGGCTGCCACAGCCATCAGCGGCTGAATTTGAGATGGCCCAAAATCCAAATCTGTTCATAATATGATAGGCTACTAGTGTGCCAAATTTGGTGCTTTCCTCACAAAATGCACAATTGTTATGCTATATTTAGCTAAGTTGCCCCACTATATCTGACATTGAGGGCCTCCATCCCTTGTTTGGTGAGTAGAAGCAGCATGTCCAAGGTGGAGTGACCTTGTCTGAAACTAAATTGGTGATTTGATATGAGATTGTTGGAGAAAAGGAAGGATTTCATACTGTGGTGATGGATGACCTTGCTGATGATTGGAAGTCAGTTAATGGAACTGTAGTTGAGGGGATGAGTTTTTGCACCTTTGTTATATGGTGCAGTGATGTTGGCGGATTTTCATTTCACCGTCAATGATGCAAACTGGCGGGAGAGTTCTTACAAAGTGTAGTTTATATTAACATTGTATTTATTTCGAAGAACACGTTTTGTCTCAAACAATAATCTGTATTTGTCGTTTTACTATTCTCTCGGGAATTGCCTTTTGTGAACTGTTCTGCAAGAAAGTACAGTAAATACAGTGAGAAGGAATGAGGAGGAAGGGGTGTGGTTATTTCCCCACACACACAAAGAAAAAGAAAAAAGCGGGGTTAATCAATTGGTTCACTTCTGTCTGTCTGTCTGTCTGTCTGTCTGTCTGTCTGTCTGTCGGTCGATCTATCTGTCGTTGTGTCTCCAAATATCGGTTTATGATTGAGGAACAACTTCATTTCAATTAAATGTTATAGTTTGAACATGAATCGGAAAACCAACCGATGTAGGCTGGAAGTGAATTTGGCCCGATCGCGCATGTGCAAAGAGGAGTGAGATAAAAAATTTTTTTACTCTGTCTGCTTGTCTGGCCATGAATCAAAATTAAAATCCTTCCAAACAGAAAACCTAATGTATTTATAGACGTCATCTATATATTACTAAAACTCTCATCTTGTATATATGTATGTATGTCTGTATATATGTTTCCGAAATACAGCCAAAACGGTACACGATAGCACAAAAACTTTTGGCCGACATTACTCACCACTCTCCTGAGGTGTGCAGTATCAAGATTCCTTCAAATCGGGCAAAGAAAAAATGATTAAAATATCAATTCCCGATTCGGTCAAGTACTCTTCGGGATTATTTTATCGATGCAAACAACCTCAGCGGTATAGTTCGCTGGAGCTGTCTTCTTTTTTCATTTTGTTTTTAAATGATTTTCTTATCACCCGCTGTCACAACGGGAACCCAACGGGTTCACGGGTCGTCTAGTAAAGGATACAAACAACAGGCACAAATAACTAATGTAATGTGTTCAATAAGGTGGTGTAAAAGACACTGCATCAACTGCAGTAAACTTCCGGAATTTTAATTATTTTTCCACAACTTTTCATAAAATCTTTATTTTATTTCAATTGAATTATATACTTGAACAATGTAGAACACAAATCACCTTCTTAGCACTTTCAAAACCCTGCCATTTAGCAGTAATTGGACAAAATATTATGGCATTTTACGTCATCATGACCAATCTAATTTGCAACTGCAGACACCGTCCATGTCCTTGTTTCTCAAGACTGCATGGCTAAGGTGTTTTATGAACTCTCTAGTGGGGAAAGTGTTACAGGAACATCCGAACTCCATTTGAAACAGCATCTTCTTACAATGGGTCTTGTTCTGTTAGCTAGGATGCTAAGTAAATGCTTTGAGGATCCTCGAGTGTTTTTAATTTGGAAAAAACCTAACAATATGTTGCCGTGTTTTGTAACATTTAACTATCTATCCAATTCACCTGTCACCTCTTGGCGAGAGGATGGACTATAGGCCCTAGAAGTATGCACGTAAACATGTCTCTGAGCCATCCAGCTTGGGTTAGAATCTCGACCCAGCTACAAAGTGCTATCCTGGTATTTCCCAGGCAGGGTGATTCATCAATGTGTGTGCAGTCCATCGGATGGACGTTAAACTGGGCGTCCTATCTGCTAGTATTAGTTAGTGGATGTTAAAAATTCCCGGTTTCCTTCACGAAGAGTAGGCGAGCAATCACTAGCACTATGAACAAATTACAAACTCCTGCCCTAACCGTGCGTTCCCCCTGTCCCAAGGAAACGAAGTGCAAAAGGGTCAGCCCCCAAGGGGGTCATGATACGCCTCTTAGCTGTGCATCTGGATTAGTAATACTCGTGGTAGTAGTAATCGCAGTAGTAATATATATTTGTGAATAACCTGTTTTTATGGAAGGGTTAATTCACATACCAGTTAATTCCTCAAAAATTAGCATATTTTATCATATGAGGCTTTGCCATACATATTTACAGAGAGAGAATTGGGTTCCTCCCCACATCATGAACCTCAGGGATGATGATTTTTTTTTCTTACCACCGAAAACCATCCCATGCACACTCCAAGTGCAACCAGCAGTTTTCAACTCATATTGTGCAGTGGTTCAGGAGTTTATGGAAGTCAAGCTAACACAAACAAACAAACAAGAAAGATGTCGTGCACAGCAAGATACTTGCGAAATCCATAAAACAAATTTGACCATGAAAATAATTTGTAGTTGAATTCAATGACCAAATATGCAAATCCTCTTCAAATTTCAAGTCAATTGGATGAAAATTGACATCAGAAATTTGGCCTATGTTGACTTCAAAAATGCTTGTTCGTTGAATTCAGTGACCTGATATACAAATTTCAAATCCATCGGATGAAAATTGAGGATTTTAAAAATTATGCCGAAGTTGTTGACCTTTGGCCGATGTTGACCTTTTGGTCGATGATGACCTCAAAAATAATTGGTTGAATTAATTGACATGATATGCAAATTCTGCTCAAAGTTCTAGTCAATCGGATGAAAATTGAGGATTTTAGAAATTTGAGGCATCTTGTTTATGACAAACTCTACCACGCGGTGAAGTTTCACAAAGATCGGTTTGAAATTGCGACCTATTGGCAATAAATATAAAAACAAACAAACAGAACAACGCACGCAACCAACCAATACATTTGAAAAGTCTTCGATTTTTGCAAGTACCAAACACACAAAAAGACATTTCTCGTATTATAGTATGATGCCATACTTTCTGTAAAACAAAGTCTTCCAACCTCAACATTATTTTATATTATGTGGAAGTGAAGGTTGTTGTCTTGACATCTCTTTTTCTTTGAAAGTACTGTAAGACTTCCTCTCTCTTCTTGGAAACAATTTCATCAACATCAACTTTAATGTCATCTCGTGACTAAAAATTTAATTTCTATCTTGGAAGGTTCTCCTGCCACCTGGAGGATGGAACGTGGCAGCAACACGAAAGCGAAGAAGGTAGTGCCATGCGAAAAAGCCATGCTAACGAATTATTGAATAATGGGCAATAGCACAAAAAACGAGTTCCCAGAACACAATACCCTGCACAGTGTTTAAGTATCGTGCATACAGTACAGTACTGTACTTCAATTTTAATAAAATAATGATTTTCATGTTAGTTTAAAACAATCTAGATCGAAGTTTAGTTTGACTGAAGTTGTCCAAAAGCATTCCCGAATACCACGCATAGACACCACCCCATTGACCCTTAATTTAAATTGAAGTACTGTAATACTGGAGGTTCTTGGAAGCATCATGACAGACGATTTGTGTTGTACAGTGTTCAAGTATAAAATTTAATTTAAATAAAATAAAGATTGTAAAAGTCATACAAATAAATTAATTCTGGAATTTACCGCCAATTTCCAGTGTCTATTACATCATCCTATCTAACACATTACATTATAGTTATTTGTGCTTGCTGTTTGTGTCCTTTATGACATCCTGAAAAACAGCAAGTTTCCTGTTTGGTATGATTTTCAAGTTTATTTGATTGCTAGGCAGGCAGACAGAGTTAAAAAATATTATCTCACTTCTTTCTGCAGTTGTGAAGTCGAGATGAATTCAGAACCAAAGTACTGTAAAAAAAAAAAAGACTTGTCTTCCGATTCGTATTCAAAATATAACATTCAAGTCAAATAAGTTGTTCCTCGATCATAAACTGATCAGACGACAGACAGACGGACGGACATGAACCAATTGCTTCACTCCACTTTTCACTTCGCATGCGCAGGGTAATAACGACGTCAAAGAAGGGTCGTCAGGATGAAATGTTCGCTTCAATCGAAAACAACTGTAGTATTCGGACTGACGGGGGAAGACAACATAACGAATATAATGTGAACATGAACAACCAGATGCTTGATGAGAAAATCTGAGACAAAATCACCGCTTGGTGGTACTGAAGTGAAAGGTCAGCCAGCTTCCTGCACCACCAGAAGATCATTGATGAAATGTAATTTTAAGGAAAGTATACAAGTGTGATGCGTAGAGCGCTTGGTGGCTGCAAAACGAATCCCTGCAGGAAACATCTTCAACAAGAAAACTGCAATCAGAGATAGCAGACCCTCAGCAGGACTACTTTTGAATGGTGTATATTTATAGGTTTTAGGGTAAATCCAATATGGCTGCCAAACCATGTGAACTATGATATCATGTGTGTGAACCTTTTGTTCCTCATACGTGTAACATTCTATGGACAGGCGGTCATACGTGTAAAGTTTCGCCTCGATTTGTTCAGCCACTTCAGAGAAAATGATTTTTGAAGGTTGAAAAAAAAAAAGGCTGTCGAATCACGTGACTGATGATGTCATTAATTTTTTTTTCTGTGGACCATTTTATCCTGAGATGACCCTCAAAAATTTTCATGCTGATCAGATGTGGCGTTCTACATATGCAATGACATCATAATGAGGGCAGCTATGATGTCATTAAAAAAAAATCACACTCATTATCCATAAGGAGTACTTGCTATGTGCGAAGTTTCAATTTTTTTCCTTGTTGTGGTTTCAGAGATACAGAGATCCAAAGTTCTTCCGTTTTTTCCAAATTGGCTACCACACCACGTGACCTCTGACGTCATAATTAAGATTAAAACATTCTCCATGAGTAGTCGCACCAATGGTGAAAATTTTTGTCTCAATCCTACAAGCTCTCGCAGAGAAAAAAAACACGAAAAGTCTGTGCGGACAAACAGACAGACGGACAGACAAACAAACAAATAAACCAATGTCACCCGCAGGGTGACCCGTATCTTGCCAAAAGCTGACCACGTGTGATTTCTTTAAGGTCACACTGAGGTGAACAGAGCTGCTATCCACCAGGAGCGACTCCTTGAAGAATATCTGCCTACGAGAGATTCCGATGAGAATCGTTCTACAGAGTAACCATGAAAAATATGCTTTTGCCTCATAACATCACCAAATGACGTCATAATGTCTCAAGCTTGACATATCTAGAAAGCACTCATCGAGGTGTTCAATTTGAGGTACTACACGATATGGTTCCTAAAACTTTAAAATTTGACCTTGGGGTCAAATATGTTTGACCTGAGGCGCTAACCATGAAGGTCAAGGCCAATCGCCACCAAAAATTAATCAGCTGAGTGGCAGACCATGAACTATATTCCCATGAAGTTTGAAGACGATCCGATCAAAATTACTCAAAAAATAAGGGTTTCGTCGACTCCCCTGATTTGCAACAAAGTGACCTTGACCTTTGACCTTGACCTTCAAAATGTATGCGCTGAAAGGGACCTCTATAGGCCTCTGATATGCGAAGTTACAAAAATTTCCAATAATAACTGTGCTCTGCAGAGTGATTTATACGTGATTACAGACCAAAAAAACAAAAAAAAAAAAACATATGAAGGTCAAGGCCAATCGCCACCAAAAATTAATCAGCTGAGCGCCAGACCATGAACTATATTCCCATGAAGTTTGAAGATGATCCGATCAAAATTACTCAAAAAATAATGGTTTCGTCCACTCCCCTCATTTGCGACAAAGTGACCTTGACCTTCAAAAAAATTATGCGGTGAAAGGGACCTCTATAGGCCTCTGATATGCGAAGTTACAAAAATTTCCAATGATAACTGTGTTCTGCAGAATTTTTTATACGTGATTACAGACAAAAAAAAAAAAAAAAACATACAGGCTGACTAACATATCTTGCAAAAACTTCGTTTTGGCAAGATAACAAACAAACAAACAAACAAACAAACAAGCCGGTTGGCGGCGATGGGTCGCCGAGCATGGAAACTATAAGATATAGAGCAAAATGGATGTAATATAGTGGATAGGAAATCACCTGAAGATTATGCATATCAAATCTCATCCAGTTCCATCTACTGATAACTACTCGGGATCCATTTGAATGAAAAGTACCGAAAATACGGTTTGAAATCGGAAATCCCCAAAGTTCGAGGGGGTGCTGTGGGTGAACAAAGATCTAAATCGAAAATCCGGCTCGATTGTTTGTGCACAATGTATTCAAGACGATTAGTGTTAATTTCCATGACCATCTGACCATAACCCGAGGAGGAATAGTATTTGGCGCGAAGGCACCTCCAGCTCTCGCATATTATCGATTTTTGTACTTATTGACCTTTGACCCCTGACCTAAGCGAAATCGGTCAATATGTCCTGAGGCAAAGTTGTAGTACTCATTGAGTACCATGAACCTGCAAAGTTTCATTCGTATCGATGCACTCACCTGGTCGCTAGGGGGCTTTCAATTTTCGCCAATTTTCGTGCATACCCTAATTGTAGGGGGCACTGCGGATAAAGTATTCCATATATCACAAAACCCGGAATATATTTGATAGAGCATCACCTGTGGATCATTCGTGCCAAATTTCATAACCCTACGTGGGATAATGGCTTTCGGAATTGATTTCGCGTGAACGATATGGATTTTGAAGGTTTGTCGGTTGTTGCTAGGGAACCAAAGCGTCCCTAGCAACCATCACAATTTCCAAAGCACTAGGTCATAAGATGTACCTACCACCCGAGTTTGGTCAAAATCTGCCCACGTTTACTACCAATTATGCTGATGACAAACGAACAGACATCCAAACAAAGACAGAATTACTGACAATAAGGGTCACCTATTTCGGCGACCCAACAAACGGACGCAAATGCAATACTCGCTGCTCTGGCGAGGGTAACAAGTCTCTAAAAATAAGCGCATAAAAAACCTCCAAGAGGGAGCATCATTGGACTGGTGTGTGCTAGCCACCCTAATTGTAGTGCAAGTATCACCGCAGTACGTGTGGAAACTTCCAAGATAAAGCAGAGTGCAAGCGTCGAGGGACTGGTGGGAGCCAGTGTGTACCGGTCAGCTCGAGTATAGCATTGGCTATCCTAAATGTCGCACAAGCATTTATGGACCAGTGGGAATATTGCCCTGCATGTATCATGTTGAGATATAGTCACTAATACCTGAAATTTTTGAGAAAAAATATCTGAGATTATACGGAAGGAGCACACAAAACAATAGCCATGGATGCAGCAGCAACAACAACTAGAAGGGCACTCAGTAGAGCGCACACCTCCGCCATGCAATGCCTGATCCATGAGAACATGTCAGGCCCAATACATTTTTTAAATATCATGTTATACAGCACTAGATCGTTTGTTGGCTCCATCTCTCAATGGTGAAGAATCACTTCAAAAAGTAAATAATTCTCGTACCCGGATCCGGCTTCAGACATTCACTAGAATTGAACCAATTTTTCGTGGTCACACACCTAAACGTCTCCACCAAGATTCGTCCGAATCCGTCCACAACTTTTTGAGATATCCTGTGGACAAACAGACAAACAGACAGGGGTGAAAATATAACCTCCTTCCACCTTTGGTGGTGGAGGTAACAACAACAATTACAGCACCTGCTATAAAGGATCCTTTTTAATGTTTTACTTCATTTTTCCATCCTCATTGAGGCTCACAGATAGACAAGCAATATGTTTGTGAAGGTCAACATGCTGTCTCTTGATTCAGCCCATCAGGAAAGTGACGGGTTGTCAAGGCCGGCTCGTTGCTCTTGAACAGCAATGTTTTTGTTTCCTTTGTAGCTGCAAATGATTGATCAGCAAGTGGTTGCATCGGCTTATGCATTCAGGTTACCTGCAGCGATATCTAGGATACCGTACCTGACTTTACAAAGAGTGATAACTTTTACCTGCCTTAAACAAAAATGAAAGTCAAGCAAAGTCTTTTGAGCATTGTATCAATCGTTTGAATTTGAAAATGGTACTGAAGTCCTTCAGGTCATTTATGGTGTAGCGTCAGTGGCTCAACTAATGTCGAGCTCGTTGCGGTGGGAGGTTAAAATTGCGGTGGGAGGACAAAACCGGGGGATTCACCTCTGGTGGTAGCGGGTGGAAGGATGGGCGCGGGGCACCCACGAGCAGGTGGTGAGGAGGAATGTCATGAATCATCATCAACGTACCATATTTTGACAGAGTGTTAGTGCTGCTGAGGTCGTCTCTCAGCAAGGGTTATGATGGGTGTTGTCGTTGTCTTCCCAGCAGTCAGTTATGGGAGGAATTAGTAATTTGTTCAGGGTACCGGCAATAAATCTTCTACACTTCATAAAAGACTGCTACTTTTCTTCTACTTTTCATCTGCAGCTTGATGGAGCTTGATCCTAGACCTGGGCTGGCGCCCCTGCCTCACATCTTGCTCAGCTTGAAGCTGCGAAAACCAATGTCTTCAAGATTATTGGAGCCTCCCATGATGAAGCTGAGCCGATGGGGCCAATCACTTTGCCGTCGCAGACCGGTTGGTGGTCTCTCTCTCTCTATGTTTGCCAGTCAAAAGCTAGATGTTGTGGTATTTGTGGAAAAGCATTAGTAAATGTCTATGCATGAATGATTAAAATAACGGTTACATGTTATAAGTTTTGTTTAGCATGACTCGGTGAATTGTAATATAAACTTGTTGATGTAATGAGCTAATTTTGACTGTACATGGCAGTAGTGTACTGTAAATTGCCTGGTGAGATTCGTGAAGATGCTGGAACATTCTCAGATGAAACTTCCAGTGCAGACTGGAATTACATTTGCTGGAAGGGACGAGATTGTTCTGTGTTATTACATAAAGCTGCGAGAGGGAGGTGTGGAGAGACGGGTGACATGCGACGAGCCGTGTGTTTCGATCGTCCCCATGCTCGATTTAACTCTGATGAGTGCACGAGGTGTTAATGTCCAGAGCGGTTGTTAACGCATGGAGCTGTGGGAGAAACTAATTATATGAATGTACTCTCAATTATAATTGTTGCTGGTGTTTTATAAATTTAATTTTTATGCTGTAATGTCAGTTATGCTTCCTTTTAGCCAAGAGTCTTTTGACCTAAATGTTGATACAAGGAATGTCTTGCTCTGGAACAAAGTGACCTGGTTGATAACAACAACTTTTGCCGGAATTATGTCATTCGCTTTTCACCTAGAAGACACATATTGCAGTTGGAGTTCTTTTTGCCTAAGGCTTATCAGCCCCCTCCACTCTCCCAAAAGCATATAAATACCAGAAAATGTAATCTTGTTTTTAGTGCAATCATTGTGGATGTATACCATCTCAGTGGGTTGTACTCCTTGGTACCAAGTAAAAATAAAACTCTGATGTAATGTACTTTCACACTGTGGACAGTGAATTAATTGTGGCTTTCATTTGATTAACAGGATTTACATCGAGTCGGTTAAAACGGTTAACTTAAAGTAAGAAAATAAAATAGAAATAAATAAATTCCACAACAGAGCCTATTATAATAAGGTTGTTTAAAACTCATTAAGATTGTGTATCGGGAAATAATTCCTTTGAGCTCTTGAATCATCCTGAAGCGGCCCCAGCATCCGCGAGAGAACGACGCGACAGGAATCGATCGTTCAACAGCCACGGTGGACGAGGTGAACATGCGTGATTTGAGCCAGTAGGACAAGGACACTGGGCGGTGGAAACAACTCAACGTGGGAATCGGAGTTGGACATTGTATGTAATGATGAACTTCCTCATTTGACTTTGTATCTGTTTATTTGAAATACAAGTTTCAAAAACGTTACACTGTTGATGTGGTCACTGTTACGCCACTCAGAAGTCACAGACACAAACTGACAAAATCCATTTTATAGGTAGCCGACCGGTACCATCGTTCATACTGGTGAAGTGCAAATCTTTGGTTGCAGTTGTTAGAGAACGAGTTGGGTTTGTCACCACAAACAGCATACATACACCAAAGGGAAGGAAACTTCCAAAGTGTATACGCCCGACAATCTTCTCCCACCTAATTTCTGATCTTGCACCCTCTTTTCAGGTGTTGTACCCATCCGCTCCCCAGATTTCTGCAGGGCGCACATGGTCCACCAGCAACCCCTCAATTCAGAACCACTGCCCATCTCCACTCATTCGTTCCTCTTTTTCTTTGCCCATGGAACCACCTTCCACAATCACTGAACAACCTCATCCTTCCCTTAAGATCTTCAAGTCAGCTGTTCACCACCATATCTGATTATACCCCATCCAAAACCATGATCTTTTTTACCCCCATTAACCCTCCCCCCCGTCCCTAGCTCTTACCAAACTTCCAGTTTTTTCCTTCCTGAGAGTTTGCCTCTGTATATCCATCTTGTCCACCCCGTGCGTGCTCCCATACCCCTGATCATTCTTCCCTCCATCCCTTACTTGTCCAACTCTCTCTATTTTGTTCCTCTACCTGCTGTTGGTGCCCCCCATTATTTTATTGTTCCTTCTATTCTGTTGCGTCCTGATCCACTCTGTGTTCTAGCTCTTACACGAGCCTTGATTTTGTATCCAAAAATGAAGACACCATGCAATCTTTAGTGTCCACCAACAACAATTCTGACAGATGGGTCCTCCAGCTTCATTTCATTTTTATGGATGGCACCCATATTGAGGCCCTCAATCCCCTGTGTGCAAAACAGCAGGGTTTTAATTTATAGATGGGTCAGGATTCGTACCCAGCTCAAAGGTGAGTGCGAGGACCATGGATACATGCTCACATGCATTCAAATATGTAGACAATATGTCAGGATTTCATGAGCATGAAGACCCTCTGGTATCGGATGAAAAACAAAAGCTGAAACGACGAGCGATGGTCGTTGCATCTCGATATCGTCCAACTTGCAGGTGTAAGTGCTGAAGTTGCATGATTGGAACACCAGAGGGAGCCTAACGCTGCGTGCACATTTCACTTTGCTCCTGCCCTTGCACCATTGCTGCTCCATAAGGATAATCAAGGAATAACACGAAACTTTCGTGCAAGAGGAGCCCATTCAACCCATCATGCCTGTGCTGCACCAAATGCACAAACCATCAGCCATCCACACACAAGGTACCAACAAGTCCTGCCAATAACCCTCTACTCCTCGATCTCCAATTCATCCAGGTACCTTTCAAATTCGAATATCCAATTTTAAAAGTTATATTTTTTTATCAAAAGAAAGCTGATTCTCTGAAGTTGTGCTTTGTTTTTGATCTGGTCTGAATTTTGTAACTCCTGAGGATCTTCAAACTTGTGAGAAGGCCACCACTTGCTCTGCTGTCGACTTTTTTTTGTGCTAAAGCCACCAAGGGGTGAGACGCACCCATGAATGCAATGTATGCCTGCCTGATGCCTCTGCCTGTGAAGCACCATGAATCTGAAAGTTTACAGTCAGGTTGGGTTCTAATCTGGATGGGCATGCATAGGTGGCGTACTTTCTTCTGTTCTGCCGAGCTTCGGTTCCATTCCTGAGCCAATCATAAACTGTTCGATTGATGTTATGCAGGCAGGGCATTGCGCCACAACACAATGTTCCTCTATAATGGGCATGAAACTGGAGGTCCTGTCTGCTGGTATTAATTGGTGAATATTAAAGATCTCACGACATTGACCAGACTCTGTGGTGTAATGGTTAGAGTGTCCCTTCCGAGTCTGAAAGCAGGGGGGTCAGTGGTTGAAACCCTGGCGGAGTCATACCAAAGACTAAAAATAGCGGCAATACACCTGGTCAGGTCAGGTTAGATAAGGTCGTAATATATATATATATATATATATATATATATATATATATATATATATATATATATATATATATATATATATATATATATATATATATATATATATATATATATATATATATATATATATATATATATATATAGTCAGGTCAGGTTAGATCTGTGACCTGCCACAGGTACCATGTAAACCTGTACTAACTTGTTCCATGGTCGGGTTGTCGGCGACTAAACCGTCTCCCCCACCAGGTTTTCTGGTGAGGAGGGTGTTTGGATATGGACACCCAGCAGGATTAAAAACAAAACCTGTCAAAGGGTGGAGGAGCTACTTGTGAGCCAACGACCATCCATATCGATTGCCCAACTGTGTCTGCGGACATCCTCCTGCAGTTGGGTTACTTTTTATGAGGAGGTTGGTGGCAGGATTTGCACTCCGGCCACCGTAAAACCCTTCATTCCGCAAAAAAATCTGAAAACCCACTCCGTGGGAGTACCTCCTGTGCAGCTTCCCTTCGCAGGGCAGCTCACTGGATGACGGGATTGGGGCAAAGCCTTCGGGACCCCCAATCTTTGATGATAGGAGGGAAACCACGGGGTAACATCCCTGGGTCAAATTGCGGGAGAGTGTGTCGGAGTGGTGCTGAGGAGTCGTCCACCAGACGGCGGTCTCCTTGGGTTAACCTGAGGCAGTCCCTTCGGGTGGGTGCCTGGAACGTCCTATCCCGAAGAGAGGATGATCACCTGTCTCTGTTATCATCTGAGCTCAAGCGTTTGGACATAGGGATTGCAGCTCTCTCTGAGGTTCGGAGACCGGATTGCGGCGAGAAAATGGTGGGTGGTTACACCTACTATTGGTCTGGTCGTTCTGATGGTTACAATACCCAAGGAGTTGCTGTAGCTGTGTCCAATAAGCTGAACCCAATGATAATTGAGGTAACACCGGTCAACGAGCGTTTGAGATTAAGGATTCGTCACTCCTTCGGTGTCATTTCCCTGGTCTCTGTTTATGCTCCGACTGAGGCGAGTGATCTCACCGTGAAGGATGCATTCTACGCCACGCTCGAGTCTGTGGTTGATCAGTGCCCCAGATGAGATACACTTCTAGTCTTGGGGGATTTCAATGCATCGACTGGAACTGATAGGGACGGTTATGAGACGCGTGTTGGTCCCCATGGGTCAGGAACTATGAATCAGAATAGCACTAAGTTCCTTGACTTTGCAAGAAGTCATGGACTTAGGGTGGCTGGTTCATGGTTTCAGCGCCCACAAGCTCAGCGCTGGACTTGGTATTCCAACGCTGGCGGTGTAGCAAAGGAGATTGACCATGTCCTCGTTGACGGTCGCTGGAGGATGATCCAGAACTGCAGGGTCTACCGGAGGGCTCAGTTCCTCAATAATGACCACCCGCTTGTTGTAGTAACTCTAAAGCTGCACCTTAAATCCTGGAGAATGGTACCATCCCAGCCTAGGCTGGATGTTGCCAAGCTCAGGGATGAGAGAGTAGCTGAGGAGTTTGCGAACAGGCTGAGTGGACATTTGGGGTGTATGGGTGCTTTGGGGGGTCCTGAAGAGTTGTGGATTACCTTCAAGACCACCGTCCTTGATGTTGCGGGTGGATGTCTTGGAACTCACCGCAGGGCAAAGAAAAATTTTGTCTCTCTAGGGACACTGGATACCATTGACCAGTCGCAGGGCCAGGCTGAATGGCAGAGCTGAGCTGTTCAGGGAGCTGAGGCGTAAAACTGTACGTGCACTGAGGGTGGACAATGAGGCCTATGTGCGAGGAATCTGTGAGGGGGTAGAGCATCACCTGTGGACAGGTGATTCTCGTCCCGCTTACAGGGGAATTCGCGCATTGCGGTCATCCAAACCCATCCCTTGGAGCACTGCAGTTAGAGCAGAGTGGTAGGCTCTTGACAGAGGAGTCTGAAGTGAAGTCCCGCTGGGCCGGTTTCTTTGAGCGATTGTACCAGGCTGATCCCCCAGCTGTCGAGTTGGACGTCAAGGGTGTTACAATCCCTGTTGCTGACCCTCGAATCAACTGTGGTCCACCTTCGCTTGTGGAAACACGGGCTGCGGTGAACCAGTTGAAACGGGGCAAAGCTCGAGGGATCTGTGGAATCCATGCTGAACTTCTCAAGGCTGGTGGAAATGCTACACTCGTGTCGTTGCATGCAGTTTTGTGCTCTGCGTGGAACACAGGCATCATCCCAACTGATTGGAAGAGGGGTCTTATTGTTCCTTTCTGGAAAGGGAAGGGTGATCGCCAAGACTGCAGCAACTACCGAGGGGTGACGCTGCTCTCAGTGCCGGGCAAGGTCTTTGCTCGGATAATTCTTGATAGGGTTCGCCACCATCTGCTTGAGCACCAGCGTCCAGAGCAGTCAGGCTTTACACCAAAGAGGTCAACGATTAACAGTATCCTTGCTCTTCGTGTCCTCACTGAACGCAGACGAGAGTTTCGGCAGGGGCTGCTTGCAGCCTATGTTGATCTCTGTAAAGCGTTCGATTCAGTGAATCGGGATGTCCTCTGGAGGATTATTGGTCTTCGTGGGGTGCCACCAAAAAACTGATCGATCTGATGTCTGAACTCTACTCTGGTACTGAGAGTGCTGTGAAGTGTGGTGGTACCATCTGTAACTTATTTCCAGTTGTTACTGGAGTTCGTCAGGGGTGTGTACTGGCCCCTACACTTTTCAGCACTTGTATGGACTGGATTTTAGGGAGGATGTCGGAGAGATCAAGCTGCGGTGCATTGTTTGGGAATGTCAAGATCTCGGACCTTGATTTTGCAGATGATGCAGTCATCTTTGCGGAGACTTTAGATATCCTTTTGGGGGCTCTCGAGGTGCTGAATGAGGAGTCGGAGCCGCTGAGATTACGGGTTTATTGGGTCAAAACTAAGATCCAGGCTTTCGGTGACATGTTGGATGCTGCTGTTCTGTCTGTGTCTGTTTGTGGTGAGGATGTTGAGGTCGTGGAGAGATTCACTTACTTTGGCAGTGATATTCATGTCTCTGCTGGCTGCGAGTCAGAGGTCAATAGACGTCTGGGTCGGGCCTGGGGAGTCATGGATTCACTGGATCATGGGGTGTGGCGCTGCCGGTACCTGTGCGAGAGGACGAAAGTCCGAGTCTTCAGGTCCTTGGTACTTCCAGTCTTGCTCTATGGATGCAAGACTTGGACTCTGAACAAGGATCTGAGACGGAGACTTAATTTCTTTGGTACCAGGTCTCTTCGGAGAATCCTTGGCTATCGCTGGTCGGATTTTGTGTCCAACGAGCGCTTGCTGAGAGAGACTCGGATGAGATTTGTTACCTGCATAGTCCGTGAGCGTCAGTTGCGGCTGTATGGACATGTGGCTTGTTTTCCTGATGCTGATCCTGCTCACCAGATTCTCTCAGCGAGGGAGTCTCATGAGTGGAGGAGGCCATTGGGCCGACCACGTGCCTCATGGTTGCAGCAGGTTGACCATCATCTCAAGGAGATGGGGATGGGCCTGGCATCTGCCTGGGGGATGGCCAGACAGAGGCCCCTGGAGTACCGGCGGAAAGTGGACGCAGCGACGCGCTGTTCTGGCACATGTTCCCATACCTGACCTGACCTGATACCCCTGGGTGCTCACCTGGTAGAATAATGATACTGAGGAGGAAGTCAACGTGGGATGGAATCAGCAAAATGTACCAATAGACCAATGTTTCAGCAAATAACTGAATTGGGAGCAATGTACATCATGGGTGATGAAGGTTTTGGTCAAGTTTCATCGGAATTGTGTGTGTATGTTCAAAGTAGAAGTTGCAAGTGTTTATGGACGGACGGATGATGTGCCATCCCATAAGCTCCCCGGAAATGCGTTCCAGGTGAGCTAAAAAGAGTATGCGTGCTCCTTCCTTGTTTGACATTCAGCATCTAAAAGGATAGAGTACGGACAATCCCCATAGGTTGGCATCCGTGATGAGGAGGAAATGCCCCGCTGAGTGCAGTGAGAAAAGTGGCACCATTGTTGCAATGTTGCTGGTACCCAGAGTGCCCCCGGAAGTGACAGAACTCCCCCCCCCCAAAATTCATGGGCTGTGTTTGTCTCGAGTAATAGTCCTGTGTTGTGTCTCACGTACTGGTATATCCCTGCCTTCACGAAATCAGGTCCACGACAGAGTTAGAGAGAGTTAGAGAGAGTTAGAGAGAGAGAGAGAGAGTTAGAGAGAGTTAGAGAGAGAGAGTTAGAGAGAGAGAGTTAGAGAGAGTTAGAGAGAGAGAGTTAGAGAGAGAGAGTTAGAGAGAGAGAGTTAGAGAGAGAGAGTTAGAGAGAGAGAGTTAGAGAGAGAGAGTTAGAGAGAGAGAGTTAGAGAGAGAGAGTTAGAGAGAGAGAGTTAGAGAGAGAGAGAGAGAGAGAGAGATAGAGAGAGAGTTAGAGAGAGATAGAGATAGAGATAGAGATAGAGATAGAGATAGAGATAGAGTTAGAGTTAGAGTTAGAGTTAGAGTTAGAGTTAGAGTTAGAGTTAGAGTTAGAGTTAGAGTTAGAGTTAGAGTTAGAGTTAGAGTTAGAGTTAGAGTTAGAGTTAGAGTTAGAGTTAGAGTTAGAGTTAGAGTTAGAGTTAGAGTTAGAGTTAGAGTTAGAGTTAGAGTTAGAGTTAGAGTTAGAGTTAGAGTTAGAGTTAGAGTTAGAGTTAGAGTTAGAGTTAGAGTTAGAGTTAGAGTTAGAGTTAGAGTTAGAGTTAGAGTTAGAGTTAGAGTTAGAGTTAGAGTTAGAGTTAGAGTTAGAGAGAGAGAGAGAGAGAGAGAGAACTCTGACTATGACTGTGCTGCCCTGATGAATCCTGGCAGCAGGGAAGAATGGGAACGAGTTGACCCCCAACTTGTGTTGAGGGGGACTACAACCACCGTGAAGAGGTGTCCCCAATTGTTGCTTTCCAAAGAGTAGTTAACTCGGTGAGTGCACCCTGAAAAGACAAATTCCTGCAAAATCAGCTCCAATCAAATGACAAGCTTGGCCAGCCGGTTCGTGAAAAACTTGGGCCAAACTTGCCCCTTCGTCGACCCCACAAGAAGATGAGAATAATTAATTGATTAGTTCTTTTCTTACAATAAAAATATAAAAATTGTTTGCCTATTAATTATAATGCAATCGGAGTCCCCACCCCATGCAGAATTTCGATGCAAGGTAGGCCAACCAAACCCTGCACAATGGCTGCCTGAGTTCTGTCCTTTGTCAACACTGACCCCCATTAAGCAAAGAAGCAGCAGGTATCATGTTTACAATCCTTGGGATGACTCAGCCAGGATTCGAACGCTGAACGCTCCATCCATTACACTACCGAGCCTGGTTTAGCCAGTCAGTCTGATTTAAGGGTAACTGACCTCTTGAAAAAGTGTTTTGTTTTTTTTCCATACCATCTTTTGATCCATTATTTATTTGTATGACCAGTCACATGACTGTTGCTTTTAACAGACACCTTTAACTCTGGGACATTGGATTTAAAGGTAACAGGAGTTATCTCTTGTGATTATGATTAGAACAATGATAACGAGAACGACACTCAGTAGAGCACATACCTCCGCCAGGCTGAACAGTTTACATTTTGTATCACAATGATAGGTCAGAGCTGAATCTGGACAGAACTGAAATCGAATCTTCTTGTTATTGCCACCTAACCAACTCATCCAGCAAGTTTTGTCATAACTCGTCCAGAACTTTTTGAGATATCATGCTATACATCGTTTTGGCCCCATCTCTCAATGGTGAAGAATCAGTTTAAAAAAAATTATCGGATCCGCATCTTCACCAAAATCGAATCAATTCGTCCGTGTCACACAAACAACCTGTCCACCAAATTTCATCCGAATCCATCTCCAACATATTGAAATATCATGCCCACAGACAAAGAGTAAGATAAACAGACAGACAGGGCCAAAAACAAAACTGATGCCATTCATATCTCAGTCCACAGCATAATGAGTGTGCGTTAGTACTAGTCCATTCATCCGATCTTCACACATTGTTGTCCGCATGTATGTCTTAAAAACATCTAGGTCCACTAATGGACTGCTCACCGCTCACATTCGCACGATGTTCCGGGCATCAGGCAGTGGATGTTGGGGAAGAATGACCTGCCTGTCTGTTTGAGGGTTTTTGCTGCTGTGTTTAGGATCCCAGATGATGAGTTGCCTTTCCATTTTATCTGCCAGCTGTGCACATCTGTGTCAACTGTTATTATTGATGGCAGGTCATTTTTGTACAAGTCCACAATTTCACTGATGACTTCTGTATTTACTGACCTAGATGAGCAGATCATAGACGGGATGAGGTGCAGTGCCTGTGTGGCCCATCGTGTGTGCATAGTGAAGTGGGTCTGTAGTTCTATGAGCAGTTGGTCAAATAGTGGAATGGTCAGGTTTTGTTTGAAGTATTCTTCTACTGTCTGTGCTGGGGTGATGGTACGGTGCTGTGCCCGTCTGGCATTACAGGGCACGGTCGGCATCACTGCTACATCTTCGGCCAGTTTTTTGCCTCCATGAACCGCTTGTCATTGAAGGTTCTGACATTCTTTAGACCCTTTGTGACAGAGTCAATTTGCATGTATTCCTTGACCACATTGATGCCTCAACCGTGAAAGTCGACTGACAAAGCCTTGGAATAGGCCAATGATGTGATGCATTGTCTCCAACGCAACAAGGAACTGGAATTGTGTCAGTCCCAAGTGGTAGGATCTTGTGGCTTTCAGGGTGTCTTTGTTCCAATTGTGCATGTCATCTCCACAGATGTCCTCCAAGCATCGCACAACTGGCAGGTATAGCATGTGGAATTTTACTATGTGAAATAAGGCAACTCTTGAACTGTATGTATGTACATCTGAAAATTATTTCAATAAAAAAAAAACAAACAAACAAAAAAAAAAACAGGGTTTGCCCGACCTCTACCACATTTTGCAGCACTAGCCGGCATTTGAGTTAGGAGACTGCTCATCCATCATTTTCTCCAGTGCACCCTGTCACTTTGAAGAATTGTTCAAGAGTCTCACAACACCATCTGCCAAGTCCATCATATTTCGCATGATCTGGATGTTGAGGCTCGTCACCACCCATAGATTCAGGATGTGTGAGACACAGTGACTGTATGTGGCCTTGGGATATACGTTGAGTATTCGGCTTGACACCAATTTCATTTTGGAAGCCATGGCACCAGCATCATCATTGGCCTGACCTCTGCAGTTCTCCATTTTGAGTCGCCAGGCCTCTTGTAGCATCTGCAATATAGTGTTTGAGAGTGTCTCTCCATCACAAGCCATGAACGTGATGAACTCTTCTCGAATGTCATCATTTCTATCCACAAACCTGATGACCAGAGACATCTGCTCCTTGTTTTCTGCATCGGAAACTTCATCAGCCGATATGGTGAAAAAACATGGTCTCACAAATATCTGCCAACAGATTAGCTCGAATGTGGTCCTCACACAACTCTATCAGTTCGTTTTGAGTAGTCTTTGATCTGTATGTGCAGTCTTGCTCGATGTTTTAAAGTGTTACTCCAACACTTTTTTCCCCCGCGTCCACCCAAAATATGAGTAGCACTTGGAAGTTTGCTGGGTTGCAACGTCCAACATCCAAGTACTTTGCGTCGTCACGGTGGCCATAGAGAGGGCTATTCTGGAGTGAAACAGAAGATGAGTGTCTGGAGAATGGACTCAAACTTGTCTCTATTCTCCACCACACGAACTGTCGCTGTCTTGCTTCACTGTCTGTTGACAAGTTGTTTTTAATTCTCCATCATTGCCTAGAAAGCCAATGCGTCTTTGTGTCATCTCCCCCGACTGATCCGAAGTGCTGCCCCAGATTCTCCGATTATTCGTTTAGCTATGTGAATGGACTGTTGACAAATGTACCGAGCTAGTTGAGGATTCTTGGTAAAGGGGATGATGCAGTACATGCACAGGCCACCTTGCAATGATGGGGAATAGACATGACCGTTATACTTGTCATGAGTTTGCTTGAAAGCATTGGTTCTTGTTGTACATTTCCATCTTCAGGAAGTTGTAGTCATTGCCGGAGGTGAATAGCTGTGTCAGTAAATTATACTTCTGGTAATCTGAGAGGCTCTGGATGTCCTAGTTCTTTCCTAAGTCATTGGCCAGAGCCAGCAGTGGTAGAAGCATCATTGGAGGAGAGGCACCCAATGTGACGCCGCACGATGGTGCCGGGGGTGACTCAGATTCCAGGGCCGGAAAATATGATAACTAAGACTGAAGGTTGCGTACAACTTGAAACTGTAGCATGTCGCTCATTTCCCTTGTTGTTGCCGTTTTTGTCCAAAGTGGAAACTTTTGAGGAAGAAACTTTTGGCTGGCTGTTGTTACACTATTTACAAATATATAATGTAACATTTGTTACACAAATATAAATTCTATTTTAGTGGTAGATAATTTTGTAAGGATATATCCATAGATGTTGTGATCATTTTAATATGGTAAAGGAAGGAAATGTCTGCAAGCGGGTCAAACACAAGCGCAGGAAACAATAGGAATTGCAAACGAGCAAAGGAAAGACCGCTTTTGTCTGGAGCAAGTGTCATCCTCCCATAGAATAAGGTGAAACAAATGCACACGATATGTGTAAAACACAGTTTTTAATTTCCCCAAACCAAACTCTTCCTTTCCACAAGTTTGGGACAATATTTTTATGAGACTGAATATCGAGAAAAGCTGAAGATTTTGGCCTCTTCGGCACGGATTTTCATGACGACGACATAAATACACATAATGTAACGGAGCAAAGTGTCTACGTCTCGCCACGAACGGCACATTTTATAACGTTTATCTGTGTTGTTTGTGTTCCTGTTCAAGCATCAAAAAATAAATTGCATACTTGTTGGTAGTATCCAGGGTCAGGTCATGGACAAAAAAAAAAGAATCCTCTCCTCCCCCCTGCTGCAGGGAGGGGGCGGGATAGCCAGGGGGGATTGTTTTTCCACCCATCTATTTATCATGTATGGCTGAGTGAACCGTGGATGGCTAATCAAGGAGCAAATCAGTGGGGCAAAACTTCCCGTCTAACTAAACTTACACACGATGTCGGAAAGGACAAAAGTGTTCAGGCCAGAAACATTTAACAGTTCAACTATTACATTTATTCAACAAGCACAACAAGGTTTATTCAATCAGCAATGGCAGGTATTTACGATAGCATCATGAGCCTGTATTTATGATGGATGGACAGAAATCACAATGAAAAGGCACAAGAGAACAGTAATTATTCTTAACGCTTAAGGAGCCCACCTATACGTTCTTATTTATGCTAGACACAGGACATGAACACCAATCATCTTGGAGACATGTAGAGAGGAAGAAGAGAGTAGATATAGTGCAGAGCAGAGAATGGGTACGGCTCTTCCTCACCTTACACAGATGCGTGTAAGCTCGTACCGCATGCAGAGTGTGCAGCATGTAAGCTCGTACCATGTGCAGACTCGCACAGCATGCAGTGGGCAAGTTTGTACCACATTGTAGACCCATGCAGCATGCAAGCTCATACCATGTGCAGACTCGTGCAGTGTGCAAACTTCCCCTTGGTAGTTCTTGTGGTCCGAACAGGCGGACGTGAGCGCAGGCTTAGTCAAAGGATTCATAGTAAGGAGAGCTTGATGGACGAGAGCGAGACAAAAAGTTCCGGCACATGAGACAAGTTGAGAGTGGAGTCGAGAGCGCTCCTGGCAGATAAGACGAGTCGAGAGCGCTCCTGGCAGATAAGACGAGTCGAGAGCGCTCCTGGCAGATAAGACGAGTCGAGAGCGCTCCTGGCAGATAAGACGAGTCGAGAGCGCTCCTGGCAGATAAGACGAGTCGAGAGCGCTCCTGGCAGATAAGACGAGTCGAGAGCGCTCCTGGCAGATAAGACGAGTCGAGAGCGCTCCTGGTAGATAAGACGAGTCGAGTGTGTTCCTATGTCTGGTGTTGGCTTAATGGTTAGGGTGGTGGGCTTGGGATCCTGGGATCCTGAGTTCAAATCCCATTCGGCTGTTGAATTAATACCAGGTGGGGTTGACTCTGCCTGTCATCCTTCCGAGGTCGGCAAAATGAGTGCCAGCTTGCTTGTATCCTGTGTCGCGACCCATCTAAGATTGTGCCCAATAGCCAAGGAGACTGCAAAGGCAGCACCAATGCTCTGCACCTGGTATGATCCCAATGGACGCACCTGCTATGACCTGGTCGCTCCTGGCAGGCAACGTGTCGAGAGCGCACCTGACAGGCGACGTGTCGTGGATGGGAGCACTACAAGACAAAACCTCCTGGCAGACAGGGCGAGTGGAGTATCGAACGCTGGGCAGATCGAGACTCGTGATGGATCGAGATCCTGGATCAAGATGCGTGGTGTTCGAGAGCGCTTGCCGGTCCACATGTAAAAGAAGGCTACTTGAATATCTTTTGTGCATCTTCCACATATCTCTCTTCCATCTGCTTCAATGCCTCTCTTCCATAGAGATCCACTCTACTGCGGAGGTTAAAACCATCTGCTTTCACAACCAACTTGATTCACTAGTTTTCACATTTGCTCTTGCAATAGAGGTCAAACTGATCTGTTCGGCATGGTGGTCAATCTGCTCTGCCCTCCGTCCGCAACCGTCCTCACTCAGCTTCACTTGATCCCACTATGGAGGTCAAAACGATCTATTCTGGGTCTTAAAGCACTGCTTGATCCACTCTGTTTCTACATTCTCTCGCTACAGAGATCCAAACTATCTGTTTTTGTTGTTGCCCATGATGACACTGTGCATTGAATGCACATGCACGACGTCAGCAGCAGCGAACAACTGCAGTGTTAATTATCCTTTAGCTCTTAGTGTGTGTGTGTGTGTGTGTGTGTGTGTGTGTGTGTGTGTGTGTGTGTGTGTGTGTGTGTGTGTGTGTGTGTGTGTGTGTGTGTGTGTGTGTGTGTGGTGTGGGGGTGGGGGTGGTGTGGTATTTGCAGGAATTGAAAATAATGAGTATATTTATTTTCCACATGTGCAAGCACCTGATTAAGAATCTCTTGTAAGAGTCAAAAGGAAATTTTGGAAGTAATGGTGATTCATGATGTGTGGACTCATGACAGGGAGGATGGTTTTGGATGTGGAATGAAAAGATGGGGGGGGGGGATTTTGGATGGATTCAGATGAAGCGATTCGGGGTTTGAAAGCGAACATGGCGAGGGACCGGCGATGGAGGAGCCACAGAAGGATCAAAAGATGGATTGATAGACGGAAGGAGTCGAGAGAACCCGAACATTCTAACTCACGACACATCTCCCTTCCAAATTCCCTCTGCACAAAATGTAGGAAATCTATCTCACATAAGCAAAATAAATATCTGTCTGGGGGAAATCCTACATTTCTCTGAATGCATATGTGGGTCTTTTCCATAACTAAAACAATATGTTTACCCCACCTTCCCCAATATATCCCCTACCTCCCCGCCCCCAAGCTGCTTCTGAATGGAGCGGGTGTTTCTAGTGTTTCTAACATACTTCAACAAAAACATTGAACGGACATGATCCGAAAAAGAACTCGCAATACTCAAGCTAAACTCGCCATACTACGGATCATCAGATCATCATAATAAAGGAGAATACAATGAAGTCACGAGCCACCGAAAGTTTGACTTACTCAGTGAAGTAGTTCAGGGGTGTGTTCCGTTAGCAAGCAGCTTGCTAACACTTAACAAGCGGCTTGCTTGAGTCAAAGCGCTCAAACAAGCACTCCAACGGAACGGAGTGCTTGGAACCGCTTAACAACAGGCAGTCTTCATGTGAACAATGCTATCGTGGTACTCAAGCAAATGCTGCCTGGGCCGTCGTTTTCAGTTTTACTCGATCCTCTTGTGATAACTTCCTCAAACAAATTTATTTTCTCCGCAGTGGGTACAGAGTTCGAGGAAGAGGGGAAGAAAGATAAAGAAATGGGGAGTCAGAAGGAGGATCCCCCGACCAAGTTTATCTATAAACCTATCACTGTGCATTTTATGGAAAGTTTTGCATGTTTGTAGATCTTGAAGAATTAAGATGAAAAGTCGAAGCAACAATTAAAGCATGAAGTGCTCGTTTCAATAATATTATGAGGATACTGTCGTGTCCACGCCGATCAACACCGACGCTGGATGGATTGACTGAACAGCTTTTAACTCCCTTGGACTGCGTTCAAATAATGGCGGCTTTGCGCGAGTGGGATTGTAGAAGCACACGAGATCCTCCGCTCTTTTAAACCAGGGTTTATTCCTGAACATCAGGAGAAGATTGAACCCGACGGAGGGATACGATGGCAGAACAGGGGGGAAGAATGGGGATTCAATGAATAAACTATTATATACAATGAGGATGGTAATGAGAACTGGGTGGGGCCTTACCACTGCTGGTGGAGAAGTCGAGGCAGGCACGATGAACCAACAACGAAGCACACGGGGAAGACGACGACCAGGAGAGCAGGAACGGGTCAAAAGAAGGTACAGGGAGAAGGCAGGATGCGAGCAGGTAGGACGATGAAGCAGGGATACGAGCAGAGAACACTTCTCAGGTGAGGAAAACTTTCCCGCTCTCCTTGTCGATCTCCCACTGCCTCCCCAGCATAGTGAAAACTCCACCCTCTCGGGGGCAACGGAACTCCACCGTTCTCTCTTTCCTGGACGTTTCCAAGGCCTCCCATTGGCACCTCATCTGGGGATTACAGAAGGCTGCATGTAAGAGATCTCATCCTTAAGCGCTAATTAATTATTACAATGCACCACCCTCAGAATGATGCACAAAAAAGACAATTCTTGAGCTAACGTTTCCCTATTTAATTACATCGACATTGGCCAACTACCCGAACATAGACCATGCTAAACATATACATTTCCATATGTTCTCAGGTAATATCTACCCCCTCTCCCACCCTACAAGCATATCAGAGCCCCGCTCCTCCCTCCCCCACCCTATAAGCATAACACAGCCCCCCTCCTCCCTCCCCCCTCCGGAACCACAACTCCTGCAAGTTTCACGGCAGGGGCAACAACTCCAGCCTTAACACTTGCAGACTCGCACCTAATTAACCTCACAAATTAAATCAGGAGGGGCTGTGGGAAGCGAGCCGGAGCCAACTTACCTTAACCCCCTTTCCGTACTACCCCATGAGTTTCAAACAAAATTTTAAAATGTACAATTCTTATGTACAGAATTCTTCCCTCTCTTGTCTCCTCGTCCCCATCTCCTGGGGCGGGGAGAGAATGGCTGGCAAAAACACAAACAGACCAACCTTAAAGGCAATTTACCATATCCAATAAAACCCATACACTTTGACCATGTCCCATAGTGGACGTCATCTGCTCCAGCTGTCAGCTGAGCCCAACCACTCAATTGTACGGGCCACCTGCCCTCCATAGCACATATCCAATCACACAGGACCGAGTAGAACATTCCCACATTATACTGCTACTACTACTATAACCACCACCACCACCACAATCATCACACTCCCTGCAAGGCCATGGCTTCGTCTTTTACACACAGCAGGTGTGGTCCTCAACTCAGCAGCGGGGAGGTCCTGCACAAGCAAGATGGTGGGGCGCTTAAGGTTGTGCCATCACTTTGTCCGCTTGGGTGTTGTCCCAACAAATGTGTCGCGGGGGAAATGCCATGTCCACGCCAATTTACACCGACGATGGACGGATCGACCGAACCTCAGCTATTTGAAAACGGGGTTGACTCCCAAACAGATATCGGTTGTTCCCCTGTGGAGTTCAATAATTTTTCCAATTATCTATTTTTTTAGATCCTCGTGGAGGATCTCTAAGTCTTACTCACGTTGTTGTTCTTCATCTTCTTCTTGTGGACTTTTTTGTTTCACAGCCTACAGTTTTCATCGGATCTTCGTGAAACTTGCCATGTATATACAGAAAGCCCACGTGCAGGAAGTAACCATCTCCGATTTTGGAAATTCTTCCAAGAAAAAAGTTGACGTCATAATATCGCCGCTAATAGAAATCGTCTGTACCATTATCTCCGAAACGAGGCAAGCTGTTTGAGTTTTGTTTGCGGAAATCCAGCCAGGCATTAGCACAGATAATTTATCGCAAACCTGATACATCACAATGACATCATATTCGTTTTACGACGTCATCATTAAGAGGATGAGGATCTTAGCTCATTTGAGCTTGTTTCTCTGAGTTTTGTGTTAAACACGATATTCTCATGTAACTGGGGTACAGAATCAACCACTTCGGAATGTTTTTTTTTTCTGGAGCCAATAAAGTATAATGACACGTTTCATGTGCTCAAAAATTTTGGCTCCTAAAAAACAATCGCAATATCGACATCAAAACAAAGCAAAGCACGTGCCATCAAGGTGCAACAAGCGATGCATGGATACCTGGAGTTGGGACAATGGCAACGTGGACAGATTGTACCTTACGTTACCTCAATTAAAAACATTGTGTCATTACAGTAGTCGGTTTGAAGCAAACGCATCAATTCCATCATCGTATGACAGCTGCTTTCTAAATCAAGGTTAATGACATTCATTGCCAATCCAGGTAAACAATCCTGGGAAACCACATGTGATCGAATGTTTTTATTCTCTTTAAATTTGAAAAACCCCGTTCTGCAGATGCTAAGAGGAGCACTCAAGAATATTCTCGGAACGAGAGTCACAATGGGATGACACACGGACACCTTCATTTTGCATTGTACGAGGAAAGATGGGGTGAGGTGGGGATGGATGTGTGTGTGTGTGTGTGTGTGTGTGTGTGTGTGTGTGTGTGTGTGTGTGTGTGTGTGTGTGTGTGGGGATGTGGGGATGGTGTGTGTGTGTGTGTGTGTGTGTGTGTGTGTGTAGGGGGATGTGGGGATGGGGTGTGTGTGTGTGTGTGTGTGTGTGTGTGTGTGTGTGTGTGTGTGTGTGTGTGTGTGTGTGTGTGTGTGTGTGTGTGTGTGTGTGTGTGTGTGTGTGTGTGTGTGTGTGTGTAGGGGATGTGGGGATGGGGTGTGTGTGTGTGTGTGTAGGGGATGTGGGGATGGGGTGTGTGTGTGAGTGTGTGTGTGTGTGTGTGTGTGTGTGTGTGTGTGTGTGTGTGGGGGGGTGGGGTGGTGTGGGGTGTGTGTTGGGGGGGGGGGTGTTGAGGGTATTTTTTTTTTTCCAAAGGGCTTTGCCCAAAACGTCAACTGTGGTTCTCGTAAAATGGTGCATCTTTCACCCTCATCTTCTTTTATGACATTTTGCCACACCATACTATATATATATATATATATATATATATATATATATATATATATATACATATATACATATACATACAATAAAGTACAATACAAAGTAATGCGCCGCATTACGACGTTTCGGTTAACGACGGACCGCATTTCAGACGGTGGTCCCATTACGTCACAAGATTATAATGGAGTTGAAAAATTCCTATTGCCTCGTGATGTCACCATCGTAGCGCTGCCAGTCCTATAAAAGTACAGTATAGCACATACAATTATGTACAGTACATAATACTTGATAATGATAATAAGCAACTGCAGTGGGGGCACCGTTACAACGTGATCGTTGAGGTCCATAAAATATCATCGCGAAAAAAACCAGGGTCGCGCTAAATCGGGATTCAAGAAAATGAGCATTCAAACTCACCCAACGTTGACCGAACATGCTAAAACACCCCGATTTTCGCCCTATTTGACCCGTTTTTTGCACGTTTACCTTCTAGCAAGTAAATTACCTCAGGATTGAAGAATTCCGCGAATAAATCGTTGTTTTTTTTCAGTAGAAATTAAAACACAAATTTATTTTTAGTAAAGTTGTTTATGTTGTTAAAACATTCCCACTGTTCCGAAAATATATATATATCACACAATTGACAGGTGCTCGTTTCTTCATTTGTAAATTATAACATCGATGCAAAGATTATTTATAAAATCCAAACGCTATTTATTCACTTTTATATAATCGATGCGAGAGGAGATTGTAAACAGCCGCTAACAACACCGATGGCCGTCATGAACAGCACAAAGGTAAAACTAACGCGTCTCCCGTCTATCTTAGAATGTGGTGCAGTGGGACAAGATGTGGAGGTGGAAGACAGTGATAATATGGAATACACAAAGCCTAGAAGCGAACGTAGAATTCTTCTTACATTCACTTCTGACTTTACCTATAACGTGTTCACAACTGTATACTTGCCAACCATATCGTGGGACGTGTAAGCACCGCACAGCTGATGATTTTGACGCAATTTCCGGTTACTTCGGGATCAGCGATCAAATAATGTAAATCACGATTAAAAAATATTTTTTGATGATGCGGGAGATATCTTTATTAAAATTAACTTTGGGAAATGAAATGAAAACGAGAGAAGAACCTTCAGAGTGTAGGCTTTATTCCATTTGATTGAAGCCGCTTCTACGGGCACACCACGAAATACAGACGCAGCATGGAGTACATAAGCAGTAAGGTATACACGTGCAACTGATCACCGCAAAATAAATCAGTATAAGCCCGGAGTCCGATATACTCTCAATTATCACCATTCAACGAGCACCAAGTGAACCGCCGCCGTAAATGACAATGCCCCTGGGACAATCACCCCGTCCGTGCGGAGCTTGGCTTTATCTATTCCGTGTTCGAGTCGTGCGACATGTGATCACACGTCACGTCCTTCGATTCACCACATTCTCCCCGACTTTAAAATGTAACTAGAGGCCCAATAACGCACCTTGATTACTTCAGCGCTATAGGAGTATACATTTCAAGCAACGCGAACTATTTAAACTACAGAAGCATACATGCCAAGCAGTGAGGATTATTTTGAGTTGTAGGAGCATGGTAATGAGCATCGATATATGATGTAATGAGCATATAGGAGCATGAGCATCGAGGATGCCGATAATCCCCTTTACAGATCGAGTCGGCGAGGGGTTTTTATCCGTCGACCTCTCCGGGAGTAAATGGCGGTTTCACTTGAGGGAGGCTTCCGATCCTCTTGGTGAGCCTCGACTCGTGCCGGGGATGACTCCTCGATCGCTCTCGGGTGGAACGCGGCAGCTCCGTCGCCACCGTTCCCGGGTGGAGTTTCTGGGGGGGGGGGGGAACACCTGGGGAGGGGATGTCAGAGGGAGGAGTGCCAGATGGTGGTGTACCTGCGGGAGGAGTGCCTGAGGGAGCCAAATGGCGAACCGACACAGTGGTCTCCCTGCCATCCGGGAGCCTGACATGAGCATACTCTTGATTAGTATCGATGAGTTTGACCCCCTCCACCATGGGTTCATACTTGCTTTGTCGTACCAGGCGTTTCATGAACACTGTTCCAGGATGGGTTAGCCAGTTCGGCACCGATTGGCCGTCAACATAACGTCGCTGGTGAGTAAACATTCGTTCGTGAGGAGTAGCATTGGTGGACGTGCAGAGCAAAGAGCGTATGGAATTCAGAGCGTCGAGAAGGGTAACCTCCCACCGCTCGGGGCCCAGTCCTCTTGATTTCAACGCCAGAGTTACGGCTTTCCAAATGACTCCATTATACCGTTCCACCTGCCCATTACCCTGTGGGTTGTAACCCATCATTCGACTAGTTGCTATGCCGTGCTCTAATAGGAACTGTTTTATCCCGGCCGACATGAAACACGGCCCTCTGTCTGAATGTATGTACGAAGGTTTCCCAAACATAGCGAAGAGGTCAGAGAGACATTTCACGACAGTGCCCGAGGTCATATCCGAGCACGGAAATGCGAAAGGGAACCTTGAATATTCATCAACAACAGTGAATATGTATCTGTTGTCTGTCTCGGTCGGCAGGGGCCCTTTGAAGTCAATGTTTAGTCTCTCAAAGGGAGAAGTGGCCTTGATCAATCTGCCAGAAGCCGCGCCATAGAATCTGGGTTTTAGTTCAGCACATACAGGGCATGAAGCATTCATTTGTTTAATATCTTCGATAGAATAGGGAAGGTTTTGTCTGCGCACGAAATGTGCCATTCTTGTTACCCCCGGGTGGCAAAGAGACACATGTAGGTCTTGCAAAGCCTGACTGATTGTCGCCGAACAGTAGACCCGAGAGAAGGTGTCTGCAGCAGGGTTTTCCCTCCCGGGCCGGTAAACAATGTCGTATCTGTAGCAAGCTAGGTCTATCCGCCATCTCATAATTTTTTCATTCTTAATTTTCCCGTTATTTTTCCCATCAAACATGTATGCAACGGATCGCTGGTCCGTGACGAGCGTGAAATGGTTTCCCAGTAAATAGTGTCTCCATTTACGTAGGCTTCGACAATAGCGTACGCTTCCTTCTCTATTGCCGAGTGTCTCTGCTCGCTTCCAGAGAGAGTTCTCGAGAAGAACGCGACGGGTCGCCCAGACTGATTAAGCGTCGCAGCTATCGCGTGATCAGAAGCATCTGTTTCCACCACGAAGGGCACCGAGCTGTCGATCGATAATACCACGGAATTACTGATATCATCTTTGAGGCTGTGGAAAGCTTTTACAACAGCGGCATCTGGTGGGAAGTTTTTGCAATGCACTAGGGGATGTATTTTCTCGGAGTATTGGGAAATCCATCTTGCGTAGTAAGCGAACATGCCGATCACCCGGCGCATTGTCTGCAGGTCCTGAGGTGGGGGTAGCTCACGAAGTGGGCGCAATCGTTCAGGATCAGGCTTAATCGTGCCGTTGGCTATTGTGTAGCCGAGAAGGTCAATTGACCTTGCCGAGAATACGCATTTGTCGTAGTTGAGGGTCAGATTATATTTTCTAGCAATGCTCAAGAATCTGTCCAGATTCATATCATGTTCCCCCTGATCCTTACCGCACACTGTGACATTGTCCACGTAAACAAAAGTGTCTTTGAGGTTTTCATCTGAGATGATGTCGTCCATAACTCGTTGGAAGCAAGCTACTCCATTCGTGACACCGAACGGAATCCTCCTGAATTGGTAGAGGCGTCTACCTGCTTGGAATGCGGTGTAAGGTTTGTCTTCCTCTCGGATGGGAATTTGATGATAGGCGCTTTGCAAATCGATGGTGCTGAATATCTTATAATTGGCCACGCGTTCGACCATCTCGTCTATGCGCGGCAAATGGTAGGCATCGAGTTGGGTGAAACGATTGACCGTTTGGGAATAATCGACAACCATTCGTTTCTTATGGTTCTGATTGGCGATGACCAACACCTGTGCGCGCCATGGCGAATCGCTCGGTTCTATAATTCCTTCTTCCAGTAATCGCTTGGTCTCTGAAGCGATGAAGTTCGTATCAGCAGTGGCATATCGCCGCGATTTGATCGCTATCGGTTTGCAGACCGGCGACAAGTTAGCAAACAGCTGGGGGGACGTTACCTCTGCGGTGGTCAAAGCATTTAAAATTAGACGAGGTTTGCTTCCTCCAAAGGGTATTTCGACGCTCGTGTGCTGCTTGAGGACATTATGACCCAGAATTACGTCTGCGCATAAATCACGAAGCACCACTACCCTTACATCCCGATGCGTGTACCCTTTTACGTCCAATTCAACATTGCAGTACCCTCGTACGCGGGACTGTAGTGATGTGGCGGCCATGCATACCGTATTGTCTGTCGGGTGGATCTTCCATTTCCTGCCCTTCACTAGCGAGCTGTTGACGAAACTTTCAGAGCTACCGGTATCAATCAGAGCCTCAGCCATATGCCCGTTAATTCGTACGTTGATGATAGCCTTGGATAGATTCCCCGGTGAGGCTGCAGTTAGTTTCTTTTGTGAGTAGAGAGCCGCAGAAGTGGGTTTATTTCTCCTTAGAGTAGATTTACATACCCTGGCATAATGCCCTTTCTTGTCACAATTCATGCATATGGCATCTCTGGCGGGGCATTTGTGGCGGAGGTGTCTTTTGTACCCAAAAAAGAAGCATTTACCAACCGAAGTAGTTGCTGAGGAGTTTGTCGAGGTCTGGGTATCCGACTCCTCGGGTTTTTCTCCATCCTCTGTGTCAGGGGTGCCCTGTGGGGTTCCTTGAGTTTCCACCGTAGCGGCGTACATTAGCAGCATCGGTGTCCCAAATGACTCAGATTGCTGCTGAGCCGTATCCATCGCTCGAGCCTGGTCGACTACCTTTTCAAGAGTGGGTTGCGCTTTCTCCAGTAAGCGTTGCCGTATGTGGGCTGACCTGAGCCCTTGGATGAATGCCTCTCGGGTCGCTTCATCTCGGTGTACCTCGGCGGTTACGGCCCGGAAGCTGCCGTCTTTTCCCAGCTGTCTCAGAGCTTGCAGGAACTGATCGATGGTCTCCCCGGCTGCTTGCTTGCGTGTGTTGAGAAGATGTCGTATGTACACCTCGTTCTTGCGCTTCACGTAGAGCGCCTGCAGCACGTCGATCGCTGCTTCGTAGGTGTCACACTCCGAGAAGAGCCTGTATACGCTGGGCGAGACATGATTCACAAGGGCGGCCAATTTGTCGGCTCCCTCTTCGATGATGGTCAGATAGTGTGAGAAGGAACGGAACCAATGCGACCATTTCATTTCCGAGTCAGTCGCGTTTGGGTCTGCGTCGAACCTCTCTGGTTTGTAGATCTTGTCCATCGTTGGTTGAGAGAGCCGAGAAAACCAAATGGAATAAATTGAAATGAAAACGAGAGAAGAACCTTCAGAGTGTAGGCTTTATTCCATTTGATTGAAGCCGCTTCTACGGGCACATCAGGGAATACAGGTGCAGCAAGGAGTACATAAGCCGTAATGTATACACGTGCAACTAATCACCGCAAAATAAATCAGTATAAGCACGGAGTCCGATATACTCTCAATTCTCACCATTCAACGAGCACCAAGTGAACCGCCGCCGTAAATGACAATGCCCCTGGGACTATCGCCCCGTCCGCGCGGAGCTTGGCTTTATCTATTCCGTGCTCGAGCCGTGCGACATGTGATCACACGTCACGTCCTTCGATTCACCACAGGAAAAAAATAATTGATTAAATAAATATATAAACGATCACTTCGAGTCAAGAATAAAATAAATTAAAAGTTCCGGAAAGAGTTTCAAAATCACTCGCGGTAATGTTAAATACAAAATAAACACTTCCTGTCATGAAAAAAAATCACTTTCTGAAGGATAAAATTAACTTTGGGAAAAAATAATTGAATAAATAAATAAACACTTCCGGTCATGATCTCCCGGCATGTATCATTCCCCATGACAAAAATCGGAAACAAAAAAAAAAAAACAGAAACAAAACAAAAACGGAAGCAAAATGATCATAGCCAATGACACGGATTCACAATTGCCAGGGTATTGTGTTGTTTTTGTTGTTTCCTATTCTCTCATGTGCATGCGTTAAGTAATATTCACAAGATAGAAATAAAACCCAATCGTGTTTATACACCGCACAGCGTTTAACAACAACCGGAAGCGAAAGGTCATATCCAATGACATAGATTCCAAATAGCCAGGGGTATTGTGTTGTTGTTGTTTCCTATTCCTATTCCTATTCCTATTCTCTCACATGCACACGTTAAGTATGAACCTCACTGCGTTCGCTATTAATAATCCTGACCACGGATTTCTTATAATAACCTGGACCAGCAATGCCATCTACTCGCAGCAGTGAGAACTGAAGTCACCAGAAATGGCTGAGCGGTCATGTTGCGCGCAATTCAAAAAACCTGTACATGCATTAAGAGTTTTAACTATTTTGCCAGTATTTTGAACCGGTAAACGTAAAAATGCCACAGTGCGGGTGTTCGGATGCAATAATAAGTCTGGAAAGAGCTCCGCATGCACCTTTCATCGGAAAGAATGCGATTATTGATGCTTTTTTTTCTCTTTCAATCGTCAATCTATTTTTAGAGTATTGTTATAAGAAGTTACAATTTAAACGCTAAACGCCAGTATAACAGCCTAAATGATGGCAAAGTACAGTCGATCATTTGAAAGAAAATGTAAAAAAAACGATATTATCCAAGAATACGCCGGAAATGAGTTTTCCAGGCATCGAGAATTCAATTTTTTTTCCGGAGATTCATCCCCCCCCCCCCATCGACCGCCGTGGCTGCGTAAATAGTTGGGTGGGTAGCTCACAATATTTGTTCATGTGGGGGCACAGGCCCTCCCTATTCCGAGGGTCCTGGCTCCGCGGTCCACCTAACCCGATGTTACCCCCAAAATCATTTTGCTTCCTTCGCCCCTTAGGGTTAGGGGGTCGTATCTATCTTGATATCAGAAATCTACCTCCACTGACACCAATTGTAGTACCCATCCTTCCATCCCTTCAAATGCCAAGAATCGAAAACGTCATTCGGATCTTTTTTCTCCAGATTCCCTAAGGATGAAAAGTTGTGCAGACAATGGTGCCAGGCGCAGAGAAGGGAACACTTTACACCAACGCCCGGTGTGACATTACTTTGAAGTGAACACTTCCTGAACTCTGACTTTGACAGTACGGGCCAGACGAAACGTCTTAAATAAAGCGTCATACCAAGCGTCTTCTAATTTCCACCTCATCTCCAGAAGGTTAGTATACACGATTTATAACAATGGTCTCCACTAAAAAAATACATATTTATTTGATACAAATATTATATATTTTTATTTGATACAAATATTATATATTTTTATTTGATACAAATATTTATTTGACACATTAAATTGTTTTGAATCTATAAAAGTTTTAGAATTGATTTTGGGTGCGAATACCCGGAAAAACGACCTCCTTTGCTGCAGGATTTTTCTATGAATTTCTGTACGATTCTGACTGTGTCAGACGATGCAGGTCGTTTTGTATTCATGCCCAAAAAATTAATTCTAACACATTAATTTTATAAATTCATCCACATTCAAAATGTTTATAAAATGAATAAATTCCCGTGGAAATCAAATTTAGTGCAAATTTTCAAATTTCATGGACATCCTGTATATGCAATTAAAATAAATGGAATCCTGAATCAGAGTTCTACAATTGTGATTCTATCAAGCGGTTCACACTGTGTTGAATTTACCACTAAAATTTCCGTGAATTATCAGTTTTCTGTTCACCAGTTAATTCGAAATTTCGATCCGATATTAATTATGTTATTTTCGACACAAAAACCGATACATCGGAAACCACCGGTTGACAGACACCTGGCCCCAGAGCCAAAATTCACAGCTGCGTCAGATTCACCATCAAGGCCGTCGACTTCAGCAGACCACACGTATTGCGCCGATCCGAGTCCCAGTAAAATGAAACGGAAGCTGGGTACGGCAACCGAGACCATTGAGAACCTGAGGAAAAAATTGAAGGTTACGCAGCAGAAAACGCGAAGATTGAAGAAAAAGGTAGAGAAATTAAGCTCTGTCGTTAAAAACTAAAAAACAAAGGGATGGTTTCGGAAAATTGTGTCGAGATACTGAATTCGACATTTTCTGGGGTACCACTGGCGGTTATGAGTCGAATATTAAAGAATCAGGCGAGCGGAAAGAAATCCAGGCAAGAATACGATGCTGTGATCAAGTCATTCGCCCTCACGCTAAATTTCTATTCTGCGAAGGCCTACGACTATGTACGCCAGGTATTCGATCTCGCTCTACCTAGTCCTTCAACGATCCGAACCTGGTACAGTGCCATACACGGATCACCGGGATTCAACCACGTAGTATTTGACGCATTGGAAGCGAGATTTAAAGAGGATAGGAGTACGCTATGTGCCCTAATGTTGGACGAAATGTCACTGATGGAACCAGTAGAGATGTCTGGTGACAAGGTGCTTGGATATGTGGACATTGGAGCAGGTAATCTGGATGATACGGTGCCACTTGCTAAAAATGCTTTAGTAATTATGTTGGTCGCGGTGAATGATCATTGGAAAGTTCCAGTCGCCCACTTCTTCATCAATGGTTTGACTGGTAAACAACAGGCCAATCTTGTGTCTCAGTGTTTACTAAAGCTACACGAAATTGGAGTTAATGTCATCTCGCTTACCTGTGACGGGCCTTCAGCGCATTTGACAATGTTGAAAGAGTTGGGCGCAAGTATCAACCCGGATAATATGAATTCGTCGTTCCCTCACCCAGCAGATCCTCACAAGCTCGTTTGGGCATTCCTCAACGCATGTCATATGTTAAAGCTTGCAAGGAATTGCCTCGGCACACTGAAGACGATGAGAGACAGTTCTCAGAGGGTCATCTCCTGGAAATATATAGAAAACTTGTATGAACTGCAGAAACAGGAAGGACTACGGTTGGCAAACAAACTTAGTCGGAAACATATCGAATGGAAGACAAATATAATGAAAGTTAATACGGCTGCTCAAACGCTGAGTTCAAGTGTCGCGGATGCAATTGAGTTCTGCCGCGAAGAGTTGAAACTACCTGAATTTCAAGGGAGTGAGGGAACTTGCATCTTCATCCGCACACTGGATCTCCCCCCCACATCTGTTGAACTCCATCTGTTGAATCTGTTCGATCTGTTGTACTCCAGGAACCCTTTGGCACACAACTACGAGGCACCGATGCATTCTGCTCGTGAGGCAGCTTTTTTGCCATTTATTGGGATAAACGGCATTTATTGGGATGCTGACTTGTATCGTAAGCGTTAAAAACCTCTTTCTGACATACGTCCAGCCACAAAATTCATCTTTAAAGTATTTGCTTACATATAAGCTCAGCCAGGACCACATTGAGTTGTTCTTTGGAGCCATCCGTGTAGCATGTGGTGGCAATAACAATCCAACAGCCAGACAGTTTATCGCAGCGTACAAGCGTCTTCTGATGTGGCATGATATCAAAGCCAACAAGGGGAACTGTTCAGCCCAGGACACAACACGCATCCTCACAGCTGCGCCATTCAAAAATATCACTAAGAGGGCTGTCCCAGATAAGACGCAGGATATGCTCATAGCCAGACGCTACGATTAGCAGCTCCGCCAGCCACTGACGAGTCACCACGATTATGCCGATATTCCACCATTTAACAAACTTTCTGTGTTCCTGGAGTCAGTTGTAACCTATATTGCAGGATATGTGGTTAGGATGGTTATGCGGACACTCAAATATCAAGATTGCTTGCTGGCTCTCACACAGAATGATAATGTCAATTTACCTGCCTATAGGCTGATTGCTGTTAAAACAAGGGGTGGCCTTACCGTTCCATCATCAAGCGTTGTTCAAGTTTGTGAAGCCACTGAGAAATGTGTTAAGAGAATGCGAGCAGTGACAAATGGCAAGATTCCTCGGGATAGTTACCTGAAATATGCAATCTCTGCATCAGTGTTGGCAGAAGTAGGATCGAGTGCATTTGACTCACTTATTGATCACATGTTTGAGACGGAGGCAGACTGTAATCATGTATTTTCTCTCATACAGCACATCTGTGAGTGCTACACAAAGATTCGTCTCCACAATGTTGTTCGAACCATGAACACTGGATTGAAAGATAAACCCATCAGGAAAAAAATTCAGCAAACTGATCCTATTTGCACATCAATAGTTTACTCACCATTTGCATTGAAGTGTTTCTCCTAGGTTTCAACCTACTGCGATTATAATAGTTGATCGTCATCTTCTATAGGTCAATGCATATTAAACCAGTCTCATTAGTGTGTAGATTATAGATCATGTTTATTAAGGTTGTCCAATGTCTGTTCAATGTTTTCATGATTGATCAATATATTATAGGCCATACAGGGTAGCTTTAAGCTACCCACAATGGCCTATAATATATTGATCAATCATGAAAACATTAATGAGACTGGTACTGGTTCAATATGCTTCGACCTACTACAGAAAGCTACCCTCTATAACAGCGTTTCTCAACCTTTGATGGCCAATGGCCCCCCTACCGAGTCGCTTAACATTCATGATCCCCTGCCCTTCAATAAAAGATGCAGATTTCGTTTTATGAAATTTATTTACTCAGTCTTAAAAGATAAATCAAAGTAAACATTTTTATAAGCAATACAACAAATGAGACACTTGCTGTTGGGCTTGTCTGACGAGGCCTCTTATGTCCGGCTCCGTCTTGGACACAGCAAGGCGAATATCGTTCCCAACATCAAGACGGTTTCTGGACTTCGTTTTGATGGTTGCAAGGTCAGAAAATCCAGATTCGCAAAGATATGTTGTGGCGAATTGAATGAGCATTACGGATGCATTCTTGCTGAGTAGTGGATACGCATCCTGAACAGACAACCAGAAGGTGGAGTGGTCTTCTTTGTTACTGAAGACCAGCTTCATTGCTTTTGAAACCTTCAACTCTGCCAGCTCCTCTGCTTCGACTTCAGTAGGTTCAATCTTGGCGTTAAACGGGTCTTTGTGCCACGGAACATCCAACGGTGCATCGTCGAAATACAATTTGAACTCAGCGGAGAGATTGTCGAGATGTCTAGTGATGCAATCTTTGATGCCGACGGGAAGCTCAATCCTCTGCGTCTGCAGGTGCTCGTCCAAGAAAGGAAACGAGGCAGTGGACCCGGCCTTGATTCGTGCCTGCCAGACTTCCATTCTAGCAGACAGTCTGGCAGGCTTGTCTTGAACGTCACTGACTGTCACATCACGGCCTTGCAAGGACTGCTTCATTTCGTTGAGTCGGCCGAATATAATCGGCCAGGAAGGCGAGCATCATGACGAACTCTTCATTGTCGAAGTGGACATGGAGGTTGTTTTCGTTGTCTCGCAGGAAGATTTCCACCTCAACCCGGAGTTCATACAGCCGAGAGAGGCATTTCCCCCTCGATAGCCAACGGACTTTGGTGTGGAACAGAAGTCCAACATGTTCCGCTCCCATTTCGTCGGCCAGGAGTTGGAAGAGCCGATGATTTTTGGCCTTAGTACGAATGAAGTTGATCACTTTGACCGCGACGTCCATGACTTCCAGCAAACGAGGCGGAAGAGTCTTTGACGCAAGAGCGTATCGGTGGAGGCAACAGTGGGAGGACGTCACATGGGGCCATTCGTTCTTCACAAGCATGACGAACCCTCCTCTGACGCCGACCATCGCTGGGGCACCATCAGTACAAATGTGCTTGAAATTCTGCCAACTGAGTCCATTAGCTTCAAAAAAAAGAGTCCACAATAGTTTTGATATCTGCCGCTGTCGTTGTGGTTGGTAGGGTATTGCAGAACAAGAACTCTTCCTTCATCTTTCCCTTTCTCTCGTAGCGAGCGAAGTTGCGCGCAGTCCACGCCATCTCGACTGACATTCGTGAATCCAAACTTGACATAGCTGTCATTCCTTTTTCGAACCTTCGACATCTGAGAAAAAAATTGAAAAAAAAACAAAATTCTAACGTTTTCGTGAACATTGGTTTACTATGAATGCTCTGTGAGCTCCGCCTTCTCCTTTTAAAATCGTGGTTAAACTCATCTACCCTTTTTACTTTGACACTATGACCGGAGACTCGTCACCTTAATTGTACATTACAAGCTTCTGCATTCTGAATCACAGTTTTTCGGCGTCTGCTCATGGCCCCCCGGTCGAAGGCCGATGGCCCCATTGGGGGGCCATGGGCCCCCGGTTGAGAAACGCTGCTCTATAATATACACATATTAATAGGAGGCCATAGGTTAGTCTGTAGATTATAGATCATATTTATTAAGGTTGTCCGATGTCTGTTCAATGTTTTGATGATTGGTCAATATATTATTAATTATAGGCCATAAGGCCTGTTATTATAGGGGGTAGCTGAAAGCTACCGCCTTATGGCCTATAATAATACAAATATTATAGGCCATAGGGGGTAAGCTATACACATTGATTAATTATCATCAGATCATATGACATATGATATTATTGTAATCATTCATGATAATTGTGACACCTCGTACTCACTCACCTTATTGATTCGTGCTGCAGAGCTTATATTAGCTTGGTAGTGATAATGGGTGGTGGAGACTGTTGTTAGTGAAATGAAAATCCTGTTCTTATTAAGCTGGACAAAAATGTTGTTTCCAGCGAGAAATTCGGCACAGATTAATATATTCAATCTGTGAATTCGGATTGGCAACGCAACATGGCGACTTCAGTCGACCTCTGACTTCAGTCGACAGAGGCCGTTGCTGGTCCAGGTTATTATAAGAAGTCCGTGATCCTGACCCTGTATCGGCCGAGGCTAATGTCTGTGTTTGTGTCTTAGTTTTTAACAAAAACGTTTAAAAAGTTTAAAAAATAAAAATAAATATATTTGTTCAGCTGTGGAATGTGTTTGTGTTTTCGGGTTCGGTTTATTACAAGAAGAAAGAAAAATAGTTTTTTTTTTCTAAATTTAGTGTCGCCGAAGTGTACAATGTTCATAAATCTATAGTTGTGTACAGTGATGTCCTAGGCCTTCACATTCACTCACCCACTCACTCATCACCTCACTCACTCACCATTCACTCACTCACCCACCACTCACTAACTCACCACTCACTCACCCCGAGCAACTTCCAGTCCTGCAAGCTCCATTCATGGTAAGTGCCCTATATAGGTGTACCATTTTAAAAAATCTTTTATACCATATTTTTACTGTACCTTCTCAATGTTTTGATACACAAATACTTATTATGGTTGTAATTGCCTACAGTATTCAATACGGTAACTTGCTGTACAGGTTTGTAGCCTTGGCCTTGGAGCAATAGGCTATACCATATAGCCAAGGTGTGGAGCAGGCGAGACCATCTAGGTTTGTGTAAGTACACTCCATGATGTTCTCACAATCACGACATCGCTTAAACACGCATTTCTCAGAACATAACCCCGTCGTTAAATGGCGCATGACTGCATATGTATATGTGTATATATATTGGGAGGTCGCTAGAGTACCCTTATTGTCAGGTTTTCCGTCTGTGTGTGTGTGTGTGTGTGTGTGTGTGTGTGTGTGTGTGTGTGTGTGTGTGTGTGTGTGTGTGTCTGCAACGCGAGGCTCCACAGCACAAACCAGCAAACCGATTTCGATGAAACTTGTCGAACAGGTGCCATATGGTCTGGGAATGTGCGCGTTTGAGTTTCGTTGCTAAGCAACCACCCGTTGCTATGCAGCGGCCGAAAAACCGCGTACAGTATTTTCAATACTTGTCTGACAGTTTTGAATGTGGAGAAACGAGACTTCGGAATTAAACACTTCGAGATATTTAGAAAATTTTACTCGAGCCGATTTTTGATTTAGGTTTTATTTTTCAAATGGTAGTCCTTCAAAAATCGGGTGTCTATTTCCCATTGTCATCGGGTGTCATTTTGTTTGTTTGTTTGTTTGTTTGTATGTATGAAATGGACAGCTCTGGAGGCCAGAGGAGTCAACCGATTTTGCTGAAAGTTGACAGGTAGGTTCATACCAGGATGTAGTTCTATGCTTTTGAGCACCGTTGCTATGGACGCCACCATTGCCTAGCAATGGGACTTTGAAATGTTTGAAAAAAAATCATAAAAAAATTATTTTTTCGAAAATCAAAAATGGGCTTCTTGGCTTTTATGCGCACTATAATCAACCTCTTTGTCAAAAAATTTCAGCCCGATCCGTCAAAAACTGTATGACTAGTATGCAATTATGTCGCGACCACCCATGTCGCCTACCGGCTTGTCATTCTATGTATATTCGGGTGGTCCAAAAAAGTCGAAAAAATACAATGTTGCTCCACAAGCTTAACATTATTCTAATATGATCCAATAACGTGCATAAATTTTTTTTTAGCTTGATCGGAGGTGATTTAGAGGTCGCTCCATCTGACGACTTTTAGTTTCATGAGTTGGTTAAATTAAGGTATGGTCAGGTTCGATTACGGGTACTTCTGGATGTCCGAGGTGGAAACGGAGTGCATTTTCGAACTATATGGGGTCGATTTACTCTAATAAATGACTGCACCGACATTAAATTCACTACCATTTCGAAAATATGACCTAAAACAAGATTTATCATTACTGGAGTTAAGTAACTAATCCTACTCATTTCGATATTTTCTAATCTATAATTAATTTGTTGTCCGTCTAAACATTTCTTGGAGTAAATTGACCCCACTGAGTTCGAAAATGCAGTCCATTTTCACCTAGGAAGTTCAGAAGTGAATGGATTCGCATCTCACCATGCGAATCCGATTTGACAGGGCCTTCATGGGGTCTGCCCTTTCTGGGCGGGGTTTCAGCCAGGCCGGCAAGCCTGGCGGTTTCAGCCAGGCCGGCAACGCACCCCTTTTAGTAGACCAGTCAAGGACCAAAATTGTGACTTTTACCTGCATGGAATGTTAATAGCCAGTACCCATGCTAAATCAATCGGTCATAGGTCAGACAGAAATACTGGGGTAGATGCCACAAAATTTTTTGACCTTAAAGGTCATTTCAAGGTCATTTTGTTCCACAAAAAAAATTCAAATTTCAGTCATCCAAATATAGTCATGTAATATATCAAAAGAAAGGTATGAAAGAGACAAACCGTTTGGTACTATTTTTAGGTCAGAATATTGATCTTAGAAGTAGGTCATGTAGGTCAAAATCCACCCGAGTATAAAAATATATAGTCCACCCTCGTATAATACCGAAAAGTAGTCAGGAAAAAATACTACTTTTATACATTTATTTAAATTGCCAATAATTAATATATACAGATATGCATCTTTTGAAGTATTATTAAAAACAAATGGCATTAGAATATCGAATTAGAACAAATGAATATATTTTTTAACAAAAATTTTGATGCAGTCGAGCGAGCCTGCCCAGAACGTTCCGGCTCCGATGTACCGGTTACCGGGGATGAAACACCGTCTGAACTCAGACCCGGACCATGCTGGACCAAATAAAGAAAGGACGGAAACGAGCTGGGAACATTTGTAATAATGTATTTACAGAAAAAAAGACAAGAGAAGTGAGACAATGCAAATATACAAAGAATATTTACAATGGTGGAAAAACACTGATTCAGTTCTACTTAAAAGACAGGCCCACACGCAGACACACACACACACACACAAAAAGAAAAGAAAACACCAGAGTCCTTTATTGGACCATTCAGCCGATGAGAGAGACGAGCTGGGGGTCAGAGTTTGGTTGGGTACCTGGCCGTTGGAGAAAGGGGGTACTCCATGCTGCGGCACCTGTCAATGGTCGTCGGCCTGGTCCCATTCGTACCTGGGGGACTCGTGGTTCGTGGCGGAGCTCGGGTGGTGAATCGTCTTGCTCCACAGAACTCCTCGCGCCAGCGACAACGACAACGACAACGACAACGACAACGACAACGACAACGACAACGACCTTCCGTCGACACTACTCCCGTTTTTCCACCACTCCTCTGGCACTGCTCGGCGGCTATATCTCCTCCCACACGGGGCGGGGCCTTTGCGAGAATCATCTCGCTGTCCGTACCTCATTGGCCCACGGCCGCACCCTTGCAAAACACTTCCAGAGGTGGTCCTGGAGCACATGGTGAAGGTGAATGACAATGCAAACAAAGGCATGGGCGGTATGGAGGCAAGGCAAAGGTAGGCAAAGCATGGCATGGCAAATGCAGACCAGGAAAGGTGCGACAGGTCGGCACATGAAGCTGGCCGGCCTCGGTCTGATCTCATGAAGTTGTTGAGGGAGTGCGGTGGTGCCGGCCAGTCCGAAAAAAGGCTCGGACCTACCCTACGGTCTCTCCCCAACCTATCGCCTTTGCCTGTCTTTGTCCATACCCACCCCCATTAGCCTGCAACAAAGCAACAACGAAATTTAGACTTTTTTATTTTATTTATCTATAATTACGTGTGTCCCTAGCCTCCTTATCGTATTTGTTCGGCAAACCTGTTCTGACCATCTATCCCCAATCCCTAAGATTCCTTTTTAGGGGATTGAGGAAGAGACTAGTGAATCTGTCTCGAGGCCCAATGCAGCCTCAGAATAACTCCCTCAGATTTCAGCAATTTCCCAAGGTGAGTCCAGCGGCCTACGAACAGCGAAGGGATGGATGGTGCGAAGGGGTCCACGTTTCCTACCTATCCTAGCATTTATTGAACATTGATCTATCCCCGGGGCTTTTCAACACGCCTGTCTCTTTAAACTATCGGTTCTAGAAACCATGATTCCCGTCGCCTGTGTTGATGTTAATTATTAATTTGGGCCTGGCCCACAAATTTTCTCTTGTGCTTTTGCACAATTTCGTGGCTGGGCAGCGTGGCTCAATTGGCAATGATTCCCATCCGCCAAACTCAAACTACGGCTCTCCCGGGTCGCTGAGGCTGTCTCTGAGCCTACCTACTCCGTATGAACATGGGGAATGCCCCTGGCGGTGTCCCCTTCGATGCCCACGTGGCATTTTGGTGCTCCTGGTCCCGTTTCCATGGGCTGCCCTTGCCCATTACACTAACTCGGTCCCTTGGACCCATGGCCTACTCTGGCCGACTACTCCGGTGCCCAGGGTGCCCTCTACTCAATGCTCACATTCCCACAGCCATGCTCCCAGCCGGTCAATAGATTCCTGCACCCTTCAAAAAGGTTTCGTGCCTTCGTTCACATCAACAACAAACTGACATCCATTTTGGTTAATTTAACTAACCCACAAACTAACATTACACTAACCCAGGGTTCCCTTCGGTGGGATTCACTCCTTCCCCCAATCATTCATTCACACCATGCACTCCACATTCACTCAATTCATACTCGGGCCTGCTGACCCACATTCATTCATTATGTTTCTTTCTTCTTGGTCTTATTTTTATTTTTCATTTCTCACATCACACTGACGCTCCACTCGCTATGTTCCCCTAACTAGCTCATGCCCCCCATCATCCCTTATTTTATGCACGTTCCATTTCACTCCACGTAGCTAATCTACTTCCCCACTACACATTCCATGTCCGTCCATGTCTCCCATCCATTCTAAATTCGAAACTAAATTCTCCTAACTCGTGTTACCAGGCCCCATGGACAACTAACTACCCATGCCACATGAAGCCAGTCTATCTAGCGCTAAACCCTTCCCATTAACTTGTGCTCCTTTGCCCAACCGAGGATGTTTGCTACATCCTGGCTGGGCTCGTGTACTTGGAGCAAGGCCCGGCCATCTTTGCGTCGCCAGGGCAGCAGTTTACAACTCACTCGTCCCCTCCCATTGGCCGATACATATGGTCGTAGCATCGCCCCATCGATCGCATTACACGCTCGCCTCCGAGCCTACCACCATGTGAGCCGGCATGCTCTACTCTCCTGGCCTTCGTGCTACGCGATCCTCGGTGACGTCCTCGCACACGGACCGCTCTGCGAAGCTTGCTACGCAGACGGAACCGGCTGTGTCGTCCGCAAGACTTGCTCCGCACGTCCCGCGAACAGTACTCGCGGCGAGCAGTATGTGGGCCTCTGTACACGGGCTCACACGGGGCCACGTGCTTTCCAAGTTCACACAATTGCTGCCATTTTAGCCGTCGACGCTGGTATCTTGTACCAGGTGCTGAGCGTTTTAAGGCCGACTCCAGATCACGTAGTCATGCGCACCTGGGCCATTCGCAAAACACGGAACGACCTCGCACGCAGCGTCCCGCGGAGCCGGCGCGATTTCCAAGACAATTCCGTGCGGCCCATTAGGCTCGCCGTTCCCGTCCGTTACACGGCCCACGTCTCCCGTCTGGATCGGTCCGCGTCCCAATTCCACGCATGCCCTCATACATGCCTTGTCATTCGCATTCTGCACACATTTCGACGCACTCTGGGACGTTCACATCAGGGGCTCGTGTTAGCACAAAAGATACCGGGGTTTCTATACCCCCTAAGCTCGGCATGTGCTCATTCGCACCATGCACCCGCTCGACCTCGTACGGCCTTACCGGACTCACCGCGTCACGGCCTGCCTCGAGGGAGCTTACCGTCTCCCCTCGTTCCTGTGGAAGGTTAATCTGACCCTCGAATTGGGTCTCGAGACATTCCACCCACTCAACCTCAATGTCCCTCACCAGTTCTAGTGTGTTTCTCTTTAATTTTGTGTAACTTGTCCTTTACCTCCTCTAATTTCTGCATCTCTGTTACCTGATCTATCTCCCTTCATGTCTCTCTTAATTCCGTCATCCCCTGTCTGAGTTTACACGTTTCTCCCTTGATAAAAAATTAAAAAGAAGTAAAAAAAAAAAAAATAATAATAATAATAAAAAAACTTTCAAACCGCGTGCCAGAAACAACAACCACACAGGCCGTTCCTTCGTTCTCGCTTTCCCGTAGAAAGGTCCTTGGCCTTTCTGGCAGTACGTTCTGTTGATGCGACTTTCTTGGCCACGTGCGTGGCCGTACGTGCGTGGCCGTACCTGCAAAAAAACAAAAAACTTTCATCAAACAACCACACAGGCCGTTCTTTCGCTCTTGTAAATGACGACTGGATTGGGGCATTGTGTTTATCTATAAATGCGCATAAGAAATCGAGAAATTATTAGAATACAGTAAGTTATCACTATCCGGAAGTAGTGCGTGCCCGTACGGAATGTTCACATGCATTCCACGAATTATCGCTTGCATTGAAGTAACAACTGCTGTGATACTTACACACACAGAGTTAATTAAAATCAAGTTTACCTCCCTGTCTTTGCTTGCCATGATATTCGCTGCCATTGACCATTGCCACTCCTACGCCACGGTAACTAAGGCGCCCTTTCCCCTTCGGCCACGCCTACGCAGCAACGTGTCCTCTCATTGGTTTGGTAAATAAATGGCCGCAGCAACGTGTTGCAGCAACAGCAACGGTATATATATATATATATATATATATATATATATATATATATATATATATATATATATATATATATATGTATATACATATATATATATATATGTATATATATATATATATGTATATATATATATATATATATATATATATATATATATATATATATATATATATATATATATATATATATATATATATATATATATATATGTACATGAGCAGTACATGTGTTTTTGCTTTATGTAGGTAACCCTAGTCATTGTACACCACTCCTTCCCAATGCCACATCCAGGTGGTGCATGACGTCATGTCCGGGCGCCGAAGTAAAGGAGTCCGTGCAGTACTCATTTTTCACTTCGTTTGTTTGTTTTATTTGTTTGTCCGGGTGATATCTCAGCCATCCTTTGAGCTAGGAAGCTGAAATTTGGGGACAAAAGTGAAGATGTACTTTGCTCAAACATAATTTTATTTCAAAAATTTTGATTACTCAATTAATTATTTAATTGCTTAATTTTTATCGATTTATTAAATCCTTAATTTTCTTTCTCATCCTGACAACATCTCAAGCACCTTTTGAGCTTGGAACCTGATATTTGGACACGACAGTGAACAAGTGATTTGATTATATAAAGGGTGTTAATTGATTGATTTATTAATTTTTCATTTTTTGATGAATTACCTCATTTTCAAAGTGTTACAGATTCGGGTGAAACTGGTGGTTTAGGTATGCTTGCTGTTAGGCAATTGAGAAATCAATTTTTATCTTACGACTTTATTATTTCAATTTAATAATATCTAATTTAATGTTATTAATTTTAATTAAGCAATTAATCACTGAATCAACCAATTATTGCACACCTCTCACTCCAAATCCGTCTCCACATGCTGCACAAAGGCAATGTCGCGTGCTGGAGGATTTGTTTATTTATTTCGCATCGGGGCGGTATGCTTTGAATGTACTGCTACTAGTTTTTATTATCTTTGGGAGCAATAGAGGCAGCGGGTTGTTGTATATACACCACCCAAATAAAGGGATGAGAAATTTGTGTAATAAATGAAGGATTTTGTGTGTAATTTCGGTTTTAGCCCGAGTTTTCAAAGCTGAATAGTGTAAAGTTGCACTTTGGAGAACTTCATTTTTTCTATACTTCAATTCGAGGCTCATATACTGTAAAAGTGACTTCTGACTTTCTGTACATTTGAAGACTGAACAATGCATCTTCCATCATGAAAGAATGGTACACTTTGATGACGCATGCAGAGAAAAGAAAATAGTATCGGACGTCATGCGTGTTGATGCGACAAAGTATTAAAAATAAATAAATATTTTAAGTTTTTAGATCCTCGTGGAGGATCTCTAAGTCTTACTCACGTTGTTGTTCTTGTGGACTTTTTGTTTCACAGCCTACAGTTTTCATCGAAACTTCCTGAAACTTGGCAGGTATATGTAAAAATACCCTGCGCAGACAGTAACGATCTCCGATTTTGAAAATTCCTCATAGAAAAAAAAGTTATGACGTCAAAATATCTCCGCTAATGGAAATCGCCTAAAAAATTATCTCCGAAACTCGGCAAGCTTTTTGAATTCTATTTGCGGGAATCGAACAGGGCATTGGCAGAGACGAATTACCGCACATATGAAACATCACTATGACATCATATCAATTTTTATGACGTCATATCAATTTTTATGACGTCATTCCTATTTTTTGACATTTTTTGTTTCACAGCCTACAGTTTTCATCGGATCTTCGTGAAACTTGCCATGTATATGCAGAAAGCCCATGCGCAGGCAGCAACCATCTCGGATTTTGGAAATTCTTCCTAGTTGTTTCACAACTCAGAGTTTTCATCGGATCTTCGTGAAACTCGTTTGTTTCACAGCCTACAGTTTTCATCGAAACTTCCTGAAACTTGGCAGATATATGTAAAATACCCTGCGCAGACAGTAACCATCTCCGATTTGGGAAATTCCTCCTAGGAAAAAAGTTATGACGTCAAAATATCTCCGCTAATGCAAATCGCCGAAAAAATTATCTCCGAAACTAGGCAAGCTTTTTGAATTCTGTTTGCGGGAATCGAACAGGGCATTAGCAGATGAATTACCGCACATATGATACATCACTATGACGTCATATCAATTTTTATGACGTAATTCCTATTTTTTGACATTTTTTGTTTCACAACCCAGAGTTTTCATCGGATCTTCGTGAACCTTGCCATGTATATGCAGAAAGCCCACGCGCAGGCAGTAACCATCTCCGATTTTGGAAATTCTTCCTCGAAAAAAAAGTTGACGTCATATCGCCGCTAATGGAAATCGCCTATACCATTATCTCCGAAACTAGGCAAGCTGTTTGAATTTTGTTTGTGGGAATCAAGCCGGGCATTAGCACAGATAATTTATCGCAAACCTGATACATCACAATGACGTCATATTCGTTTGTATAAACGTCATCATTAAGGGGACGAGGATCTTAGCTCATTTGAGCTTGTTAATAAAATAACTCCAACACGTTATTTTGACGGCGTTTTATGCTCGACACGGCAGCAAAATAAATGAAGGTTTTTGTCCATAATTCCGGTTTTCTCCCGAGTTTTCAAGGTTGAATGGTATGAAAGTACAGAAGGGTCACCCACCATTTTGACGGGATTGTCTCCTCTTGTGTATACATATATGTGTATTCCTACAACACAACACCACCATTTCTGTCACTCTAAATTCACAATAGCAAATGTTACAAGCATTTCACAACAACAAAAAAAGGATTTATTTAATAATGGAGCCCCAAAAATATGAAAACTGGAATGTGAGCCCCCTTGAATTGAATCCCTTGCATCCATGCACAACTCAACTTGGGTTGAAGACCGTGCTGCCTATGGACCCCCTCTGAATCTGCCCCCTCCCACCAAGAGCTGCTCATAGTGTCATAAGCAATTACTTGCTCTGCTTTTGTCTAACAATGCCACTGATGTCTGCGGTGTCCTATAACGGAGTACCACAATTGTAGTCCAGGTTGAGTTCCTACTTGGCAATAACAGTTGGCGCCAACTCGCATCTCCCCAGATTCTTCCTTGTGCAGTAGGCTAGTATTTTATAATATATCTGATGAATCAAGCCCAAATTTCGACAACTTAATCACAATAGCATTCTTCTAACCTATAAAGATCTGCAGAAGTGCGTCAATGGACCTTAGGCCTTGCACTTTCTGCAGTCTAATATATGAGGAATGTGATAATGAGGTTTCCATCAGTAAAATACGGAAGTGAGTTATGGAATCTCGTATTTCTGTAAATTAATGTGTAAAATTTCCCTGCCGACTGCAAACTGCTCTGCTCTGTTCACTTACAAAATATACTCCTAATCGTTTAAGCATTGCCATCGTGTCGTGCTGTCTTGTACTTTAAAGACGTGTTGGGATTTCTGGGATTATGATCATGCAGTAAGTATTCCTCTTGCTTGCGTTATGAAATGGGATCTGCATCCCATCTCTTTATATTTTGTAACCCGCACAGCGGTAGCACTTACAATAACAATGGGAAGGGCATAGGGAGCAGACGGAGCAGAAATAATGTTTTAAACACCATGCTCGATAAACCCTCTTTGAAATAACAAGGGCAGGCGAAACCGATCTCCCTGGCCTAATAGCCGTTGCGACCGGTCCAGGAGATGGAAGAGAGACCATGCCCATGACTCGTATTGCTTGTCGCATGCTCAGCGGTGGCTTAGCTCGTCAGCATGGTGCTGCCACGCCAGGACGGACCCACAGATCAATTTATCATCAAATGTGAGCCACGGTCGCTGTTATGTCGAGTAGACCGTGACTCGCCTTCGTCTGAAATTAGCCAGTTAAAGCACAGATTGGGTTTCCAGTGTCTGGACCTGGAGGCTCCGGGGCCAGGTACAACCGGTGTGAACCAGGCCTTGTCAGTAATAAAATAGTGCCTTTGCACAAATCAAAACAATGTTAGCTCGGTGACCTGTTCAGCATCTGCTAGAGGTCCATAAAAAATTGGATTACCTTCTTCGATTCAAATCATTTAGTTTTTCAATAAAACTTCAACATTACAAGTCTTCAACCGCAGAGCTATTCATACTTAAGACTGTGCAATGTGAGCAAAATCCATCCAACTGATGATTGCGTTGGAGCACATTGTTGCTGGTTGCAACAATGCCCACGATGCAAAACTGGTGCCAACACAGTACCCCTTATAGGTATAGGCAGGAATTTAGAACTTGGTCTGGGTTGCTTATACAACAGGTACGTCCGGTGTGTGAACTACTGTTTACGAAAGACACCATGGCATCTTTAACATGCACCAGTAAAGCACACATTGGATACCCTGCTTAACTTACTTCCAGAAAAAGCAGCACTCATTGATGCAACACCATACATGTGCAGCACCAATCCGACAGTTTAAAGACGGATTGGAAATCAAACCCCAACTAGACACCTCAATGGTGAGTATGCTACCTCCGTGCTGTCCTATTTGCCAAAGAAACAGCTAACTTACCACTATTCCATGAGCTGGAACAAAATGATGGAAGATTATACTCCAACGCCCAATTCGGTGTCCTAATTCTTCATATTTGGTGCAACTTATACGCAAATGCAAAAGAGTTGTCATCAAGAGGGGAAAGTTGATATCGTCAATGGATAGTCTTTGGCAAATGATAGTTTCCTGAATTGTAGCTGAAAGTTAGTTTATTTTTGTTTCATTGAAGAGAGTCGCCATGTCAATTTTATGACTCCTATCCCACCTCTCAATATCCTTATAGGATTATCTCCTCCAAAACAAGAGTCAAACGGAAACTGGTCCCAAAAGGTTATCATGCTTGTTGTCTCCTTCAGGGTCCCATCCCTCCCTGTGCACACCTTTATATACTTCTGCAGTTGTATTGAGATGTCCGAGTAATTTTTACGCCTTTATTATTGTCTGACATTGATGATGATTTAAGGATGTCAAGTGAACAGGTGTTTTGCCTGCATTTCCCAATTGGTTTACCTGCTTGTCTTTCCTTATTATGGCTGGTAGGATGGCTTCGAGGTACGCACACTCGTCTCTCAGCTCTTCTAGCCTGGGTTCGAATCCTGACCCAGCTATAAACTCTCATCCTGGTGTTTCACAGGCAGGGTCTTTCATCCAAGTGTGTGCCTTTCCATGGATGGACAGTAAGTGGGCATCCCATCGAACAACATGAGCTAATGGACATTAAAGACCCCACGGTGGCCTTCGGGAAGAGTAGGCGAGCTTTCGCCGGCACCATGAACAAATTACAAATTCCTGCCATAACTACTGCGAGGAAGGCAATGGCAAACTACCCAATATAGCCCTTGCCAAGAAACTGCTTTGGCAGCAGCGATGCTCTGTAACAGGGGGAAGAGGAGTAGTATTTGAAACCTGAATCCAATCCAGCTTCCTCCTGATGACTCCATCTTTGTTTATTTGGAATGTCCCCTGATGACTCCAATGATGTATTTGGTCATGCCTGGTGTTGGCTTAATGGCTAGAGTGGTGGGCTTGGGATTCTAGGTTCCTGAGTTCAAATCCCACTTGGCTGTTGAATTAATACCAGGTGGGGTTGACTCGGTCTGTCATCCTTCTGAGGTTGGCAAAAGGAGTACCAGCTTGCTGGTATCCTGTGTTGGAGTGGCGACCTGTCCAGGATTGTGCCCAATAGCCAAGGAGACTACTGAGGCAGCACCAACGCTCTGCACAGAGTGTGGTCCCGATGGATGGATGGATGGATGGATGTATTTCGTCAGTTGTTTGAATATGGTTCATCAGAACTTCCTTATTAAATATCTTTGCAATTATCTTCTTTAAGTGGCAGAAACTTTTATTTTGGAATTTAGGTGTGGATACATTCTGTTGGTAAAGGGTCAAATATCATGAAAACGGGAATTTACATATTAGTAGGAATTTACAATTGCAGGATGACTTCTATGTTGTATTTGATGGAGTAGGATGTAAATCTTGATGTAATAATGTTGCATAAACCTACTGATACAACCTGCAGATACAACAGCATGTGACCATATACAAGCAATCTAAGCCATCTGGGGCCATAATGCTTGGAGATTAACATTGTTGATAGGCCAATGGCATACTCTTTCACAGTTGTACAGTGAAGCGGCCATACTTGTCCTGTGTAGCATAGTGAACAGTAGATATATATTCCGGTTTTTTATTGGAGAGTGGCGATTCATTCAGGCCATTATGATGTTTTTGGTAGTCACATGTTGTTAGTGTTTCCAGTTACATGCTGGGCTCTCTGGTACTGCTTACAATTTCTATTTTTCTCGACGAGACATTTTTTTCCCATGCAATTAATCACAATTGTTGTTGATTTTACTTCTTGAAATTGTTGATGATGATTACTCGAGGTTTGTGAATGATTTTGGCCCGGTCTATGTGTCGAGGAGGGGGATATGGTGGGGGAGTCACCGCCATCTTCATTGTGTGTGGTCCTCCAGATCGGCGGGAGTCCTCCAGATTGGAGGGCTTCCACATCATTGCCTTTTTGTTCGCTATTACATTCTGGTTCGATACTTCACTTTCAAAATTATGTAATCCACCCCCAGAATGCTCGGCATGCATGCGCACAAATCCCTCGCAGCAGCCATCATCGGGGCAGGGAATGTACGAGGTCTGACAATAAAGTTCCAGGACTGATGTTTTTTTTCTCGACAGGTAGCTGTTGTGTTGATAAGTTGTGTTTTGTAGCCATACTAGAGTTTTCTTAAAATTGCAAGAGTTGCAATCATGTTCTGAAGATGAACGACAAATTTATGGAAACGGAGAATAGTTATCAAGTTTTTGGTAAAACTAAACGAAAGTGGCACGGACATTTTGGACACATTGAAGCTGGTGTATTGGGAAGACGCAATGTCAACATAACATGTGTTTGAGTGGGGCAAGATGTTTGCAGAAGGGAGAATGGATGTGAATGATGACGCACGGTCGTGACGCCCATCAATTCCTAAAACAGATGAAAATGTTGAAAGGGTAAGAATATTGATCCGATATGACCAACGTTTGACAGTCAGATAGATCCTGGACCAGTTGAACTTGAACAGAGGGACTGCTAGGTTTGTTTGAACCGAAAACTCAACATGGGAAAGGTGTGTGCCAAGATGGTCCCAAATAACTTGAGCAACGAACAAAAAGAAAGGAGGCTCCAGGTTTGTTCTGACTTGTCAAAATGCGTTCAGTCAGAAGATTGCAATCTGTTAAACAAAATCATGACAGGAGATGAGACCTGGGTCTACCAGTTTGACCCAGAAATGAAATGCCAGAGTCTGCAATGGAAACCACTCTCAACCCCAAGACTGAAAAAAACTTGGATATTAAAGTCCAAACTTAAAACTATGCCAATTTGTTTTTTTGACCTCAAAGGGATTGGACAAGGAGTTTGTTACTACAGAACAGAAAGTGAACTGAGTATTTTACCGTGAAGTTTTGAAAGTTTGAGAAAATGTGTCTTGCACCTCAGACCATAGCTCATGCCGAACAAGTGGATTCTCTATAAGGGAAATGCTCCCGCACACATGGCTCTCTCTGTAACGCAACTGATGACAGACAAACAAATCACTGTGCTGGAACATCCTCCCTACTCTCCCGACTTTGCTCCATGCAATCTTTTCTTGTTTCCAAGATTGTAAACTCCAATGAAAGGAACTCATTTTGCATCAACAGAAGAGCTCCAGAGAGCCATGACAAATGAGCTAAATGGCCTTTCAAACAACAACTTTCATGGGTGCTTTGAAACTTGGCAGTGACGTTGGCAAGCATGTATAGACTCCCAGGGAGATTACTTTAACGGCGACCACTAAACACAATTGGTATGTTTACAACAAAATTTTCTATTGCTGAAATCCCGGAACTTTATTATCAGAGCTCAAACATTCCGATGTCTCCGCTTTAACTTGACAGATCTCTTATTCTGGGCCGCTGCCACCCATTCTTTCCTTCACCCATTGTTTGTCCACCTCCCTCTGTCTTGCCTACGGCTCTGCCGTTGGTGTTTCCCCATCTCTCTGCTGTTCTTTTTGTCCTGTTGCGTCCTGATCAGTTCAATGTACTAAAAATGACGAGTGACTTGTATTTGCACACTAATTGGCCTTGAAAATCCGGGTGAAAACCCAAAATTACATTCAAAAACATTCATTTATTATCCAAAATAGCAAAAGTACCAGTTGCTTTGCTGACTGTTTTAATCAAAAGCTAACAAGTTGTACTTCACAAACATTCTGCTCCATATTTTGCTTGAGATCATCTTCCATCTGCTTGAACGTCAGCTTGCATCACCTTCATCAGCCAACCAGGCTGCTTATATACGGCGTGAGCAAAAATAACTTCTGCTTCGCTGCAAGGCTCAGTGTTAGATGCTTTGGTTTGAACCTCCATTTAAAATGAGTGAGATACATTATGAGATGAAGGTGAGCGTTGCAAAGGGAAAAGTCCCACGTGGCAAAGGGAAAAATCCCACGTGACAAAGGGAAAAGTCCCACGTGGCAAAGGGAAAAGTTTGACGTAGCAAAGGGAAAAGTTATACGTGGCAAAGGGAAAAGTTCCACTTGGCAAAGGGAAAAGTCCCACGTGGCAAAGGGAAAAGTTATACGTGGAAAAGGGAAAAGTTCCACTTGGCAAAGGGAAAAGTTCCACTTGGAAAAGGGAAAAGTTCCACTTGGCAAAGGGAAAAGTACCACTTGGCAAAGGGAAAAGTCCAACTTGGCAAAGAGAAAAGTTATACGTGGCAAAGGGAAAAGTTCCACTTGGCAAAGGGAAAAGTCCCACTTGGCAAAGGGAAAAGTTCCACGTGGCAAAGGGAAAAGTCCCACATGGCAAAGGGAAAAGCCGCACGTGGCAAAGGGAAAAACCGCACGTGGAAAAGGGAAAAGTTCCACTTGGCAAAGGGAAAAGTCCCACGTGGCAAAGGGAAAAGCCGCATGTGGCAAAGGGAAAAACCGCACGTGGAAAAGGGAAAAGTTCCACTTGGCAAAGGGAAAAGTCCCACGTGGCAAAGGGAAAAGTCCCACTTGGCAAAGGGAAAAGTCATACGTGGCAAAGGGAAAAGTTCCACTTGGCAAAGGGAAAAGTTCCACTTGGCAAAGAGAAAAGTTATACGTGGCAAAGGGAAAAGTTCCACTTGGCAAAGGGAAAAGTCCCACTTGGCAAAGGGAAAAGTTCCACTTGGCAAAGGGAAAAGTCCCACGTGGCAAAGGGAAAAGTCCCACTTGGCAAAGGGAAAAGTTATACGTGGCAAAGATAAAAGTTCCACTTGGCAAAGGGAAAAGTTCCACTTGGCAAAGAGAAAAGTTATACGTGGTAAAGGGAAAAGTTCCACTTGGCAAAGGGAAAAGTCCCACGTGGCAAAGGGAAAAGTCCCACTTGGCAAAGGGAAAAGTTATACGTGGCAAAGGGAAAAGTTCCACTTGGCAAAGGGAAAAGTTCCACTTGGCAAAGGGAAAAGTTCCACTTGGCAAAGGGAAAAGTACCACTTGGCAAAGGGAAAAGTCCTACTTGGCAAAGAGAAAAGTTATACGTGGCAAAGGGAAAAGTTCCACTTGGCAAAGGGAAAAGTCCCACTTGGCAAAGGGAAAAGTTCCACGTGGCAAAGGGAAAAGTCCCACTTGGCAAAGGGAAAAGTCCCACGTGGCAAAGGGAAAAGCTGCATGTGGCAAAGGGAAAAACCGCACGTGGAAAAGGGAAAAGTTCCACTTGGCAAAGGGAAAAGTCCCACGTGGCAAAGGGAAAAGTCCCACGTGGCAAAGGGAAAAGTCATACGTGGCAAAGGGAAAAGTTCCACTTGGCAAAGGGAAAAGTTCCACTTGGCAAAGAGAAAAGTTATACGTGGCAAAGGGAAAAGTTCCACTTGGCAAAGGGAAAAGTCCCACTTGGCAAAGGGAAAAGTTCCACGTGGCAAAGGGAAAAGTCCCACTTGGCAAAGGGAAAAGTCCCACGTGGCAAAGGGAAAAGCCGCACGTGGCAAAGAGAAAAGCCGCACGTGGAAAAGGGAAAAGTTCCACTTGGCAAAGGGAAAAGTCCCACGTGGCAAAGGGAAAAGTCCCACTTGGCAAAGGGAAAAGTTATACGTGGCAAAGGGAAAAGTTCCACTTGGCAAAGGGAAAAGTTCCACTTGGCAAAGGGAAAAGTTCCACTTGGCAAAGGGAAAAGTCCCACTTGGCAAAGAGAAAAGTTATACGTGGCAAAGGGTAAAGTTCCACTTGGCAAAGGGAAAAGTCCCACTTGGCAAAGGGAAAAGTTCCACGTGGCAAAGGGAAAAGTCCCACGTGGCAAAGGGAAAAGCCACACGTGGAAAAGGGAAAAGTTCCACTTGGCAAAGGGAAAAGTCCCACTTGGCAAAGAGAAAAGTTATACGTGGCAAAGGGAAAAGTTCCACTTGGCAAAGGGAAAAGTTCCACTTGGCAAAGGAAAAAGTCCCACTTGGCAAAGAGAATAGTTCCACGTGGCAAAGGGAAAAGTCCCACTTGACAAAGGGAAAAGTTCCACGTGGCAAAGGGAAAAGTCCTACTTGGCAAAGGGAAAAGCCCCATGTGGCATAGGGGAAAGCCCCACGTGGCAAAGGGAAAATGGTGTCCATGACAACAATTTCACCCCATTATAATCAAAGGGTTTTTTGTGCTTTTATTATTGCCAAACCTCAGGAATTTTTCAAGATATCAGATTGAAACTTACACAGCTTATTTGTGCACATGTGTGGTATGTGTGGATAAAACCGGGGACAAAATTATTTAAAAGATCTGGGTCAATACCATCCAAAACATATATTAGGCCACAATTAGAAAATGTATTAACCAAATGTGTTGCGCACATCATTCCATAATGTAAAACATTTGATAGATCAAATTACCAGAAGGGGGTTGTTGGCGGACCTTGAGCGCCCTGTGGAAATGTTGTGGGGACAAATCGCAGAGAGAGCGGGGGGGGGGGGGGGGGGGGGGCGAGGCCGGAGAGGTGACGGCAGAAGACAGAAAGACTACCGACCTGCCTGCAGTTAGAGAGTGAGAGCCCCAAAGACTCAGCCTCACCGTGGGAGATACCAATGATCCTAAATGCCTTGGTTTTCACAGCGTGAATCCGAGAAAGGTGAGAGGCAGGAGCACCAGCCCCAAGGGGAGAGCAGTACTCCATCAGACTGCGGACGAAAGCTTTGTATATAAGTTTGTTTATATGAATTTTGTTTATTTGGATTTTACAAGTATCATGCTGTGCACGACATAGAAATTAACCTTTACAAACACTTCCATTGCCAGTGTCACGTCATCGACAAAATGTTGAGTCTCTGCATGATACCATTTCCAAAACGATGTGACATGAAATGGCAGTGTATTTGCCAATTGAATCACTAATGCTAGTTCTTCTAAGGAGCAGACTGCCATTGTCGATAAGGTAAACATGTACCATTAGTCACGGTCGACATCATCACTTAAGGTTGAATTCCTGTTCTATCAATACACACTCCAAAAAATTGCTCATTTGAGGATTCATCAACTCGCCCATAGACGGGTACCCTACTACTGTATTATTACGCAGTCCTAACATCAATTAGTAAGTTGGGATTTGGAAAATCTGTGGGGAAATACCGATTTTAACATCAGCAAATAAACTGTTTAATGATTACTGTCTTGCATTTAGATGAATAATAATCTATCAATTGCATTTTGTGTCACTAAGAGTTATTAAATACATATCCTACTTTATTGGAATGGTAGATCTTATAACCTCCGTTGCTTTGACATCACTGCACTACATTACCCGGTAATAAGTCCAACTTGAAAGGGCTGTTTAACAAGCAAAATTAAACCAGTAGCTTCCCCCACTTATGCAAACAGCCGCAAAATACAATTCGGCAGGTGTAACGAAGGAAATATCAGTGATGAAGGAAATTGCAATAAAAAGGTTTTGGGGGTCAGCTATTTATAACTTGCACACAAAAGGACAGGGTGGCGGAGTTCAGGCCGATGCGTATACATGCTCCAGACAGGAGTAGGTGGGGGATGTGGAGTGGTTGATGCCAAAAAACACGTGTTGAAGAACTGTTACAGCATTCATTCAAAGTGCCTTTTTGACACGAGGGATGTGCAGAACACCTGATTGCAAGTTTCCATGTAACGTAATTTCCTCATCCAATTATAATCGTTCAGCACATGCAAATCATGTACCCTTTGGGTTTTAGAGGTGACACAAGACATTCTGAGCAAATTCAAAATTGTCTCTTCTGAGACACCAGTATGTGGATTACGCAAAAAATACAATTACATTCTTTAACAATTGATTTATTGCAATATTGTAAGTCTGTCAGAACATGAGAGAAATCAAATAATTGGACACCTTCAAGCAGGGTTTTCTATAAGCCATGTTGCAAGGCTCTTTAAGGTGAAGAGAGGAACTGTTTATGACCTCCGAAGACGTCATCAAGCCACTGGATTAACAAGAGATACGCCAAGAAGTGGACACTCATGGATAACGACCTCCACTCAGGACCGAGACATTTGCATGAGCCATCTATGCAATTGGTTTCAAACTGTCCAGAGTACTGCAAGTGTATTACCCGGACCTTGCAGTAGACTGTACGTGTCAACACAGTCTTGAGGCATCTCCGTAATGCAGGGATCCATGTTCGTCATCCTGTTCAGCGTCCAAGACTTGCAATGCGACATCCTCAATTCTTCCCGCTTACCCTAATCTCTCAATTCACCCCCCTCACCCCTCCCTTTCAAGTCTCGCCTCTCACTCACACTTCTTAAAGCTGCCCCATTCACATCTAGAAAACTGCCTGCTTCCCCCAACCTCTCTCTTTCAGCTCATTCCTCCATCTCCTCCAATCCTCCACTTCCCTCTGTCCCCCTCTCTTATTACTCCCCACTGCTACTCATGCCTTCACCACGGAGCCCTTCGTCCTCCTCCCCATCCGACACTCTCCCCCAGCTCTTCTAAAATCTGTCATCAACTCTCACTACCTTCACACTACCCCCTCCACTCCCCTGCACCCAAAGCCTCCTCCCCTCCATCTTCCAAAAGAGTGTGGACCTCAAACATCCAGAGCCTTCGCTCCCTACCTGAATGATCTCTTCTTACAGGTTTCCACAGACAAAGCAGACATCATCTGCTTAACAAAAACTTTTCTCTTTCAAGATGTCTTTGACTCCTTAGTTTCTCTCCTTGGTGACTCCCTCCTCCAGTATGATACACCTGAGCCTCATCCTGGTGGAGGAGTTGCTCTCTTTATCAAGAACTCTATTCCTCACTGTCCGTGCACTGCCCACACTTCTCCACACCCCCAGGAATACCTCTGACTACGGATTCCCCTCCGCTCCCACCTCTTGTTTATCTGTGTGTTGTACCGTCCACCAAACAGTGATGACTCCATTTACATCTTGCTCGCCGAAAACATGGACCAACTTCTATCCACTCATCCAAACTTTCTCTTCCTCATATGCAGTGACTTAAATTGCCATCATACCAGTTGGCTGGGTGTGGTTACCTCCCTCGCCTGCCAAGGCACTTCAGCAAAGGACTTCTGCGACTCATTGTGACTGGCACAATCTGTCAACTTCCCAACCCGGATCTCAGCCAATGGGGCTTCATCTCTTCCGGACCTAATTTTGACAAATTTCCCAGATAATTTCTGCTGCTGTTCTTCTGCTCCAATCGGTTCAACTGACCATGTGCTTGTTAAAGCAGTTATCTCTCTGGCTGTTATTAGAGAATCACCTCTGTGCCTAAGAGTCTGGCACTTCACTCAGGCCCACTGGCAGGGTCTTCAAGCAACCAAACTTCTGGACTGTTATCCCATTTCTACTTTCTCTGACATCAACTCATCCTGGGAATTCTTTCAAAGCAATTTGCTCTCTCATGCACAGATTGATCCCATCTTATCTTCAGTTGTCTTACCCTTCCTCCTACCCATGGTACACTGAAGCATGTGGCAAGGCAGTTGTCCTGAAAGAACTTGCCTTCACCTCATAGATGGCAAATCCAACTGAAGGCAATCTCAGTTCCTTCCACAAAGGTCGGAACAAGTGTGTATCTACCCTCAGGAGAGACAGGAAACAACATCTTTCTCATCTCAACACTAAACTCTCAAACCTGTCTCACTCCTCCAAATCCTGGTGGCAGATAGTGAAGTCCCTTGCTGGTGTATGGTCCCCCTCCATCTTCTCCCTTACCTCAAATGGCTGCACAGCTGACACTGCATGCAAAAAGGGTGAATGCCTAAACTCGGTGTTTGCTTCGACATCTTGTGTCCCAAACCCATCGCTTTCTGTACCCACCATACCCAGTCATACCCAGCTGTTCCTGGACTCTGTCTCCTTTTCTCCTGACAAGGTGGAGAGTTTACTGTCAAACCTCGTCTCAGATTCTGCAACCGGTCCAGACGGCATCAGCCCACGTGTCCTAAAAACCTGCTCCTCTGCTCTTGCTCTCTCTCTCTCTCCCTCTCTCTCTCTCTCTCTCTCTCTCTCTCTCTCTCTCTCTCTCTCTCTCTCTCTCTCTCTCTCTCTGTTCTATTGACCCCCTCATTTGCACAAGATCATCTGCCATCTGCTTGGAGATCAGCAAACATTACTGCCCTGCATAAAAATGTGGAAAAACTGATCCCTGCAACGACAGACCAATCAGCCTGCTTCCAATCATCAGCACAGTCACGGAATCTATCATCACTTCAAACATTGAATCCTTCCTCTTCTCCAATGGTCTGATTTCCGATCATCAATTTGGATTCAGACCAGGTCACTCTAAGCTGGATATGCTGCTTCTGCTCTCCCAACAATGGATGGAGGTACCCAATGCCAAAGATGAGATCAGAGCCATCTCCAGAGACATATCGTGAGCTTTCGATAAGGTCTGACATCCCGCACTGCTCACTAAACTCTTTTTTTATGGTATCCAAGGCAATCTCCACTCATGGTTCACGGACTTCCTCTCTTGTCGCAGTCAACGCGTGGCTCTTCATGGAATTCTCTTCTCCCCTCTTCCCATCCAGGCTGGAGTTCCTCAAGGCAGTGTTCTTGGCCCTGTGCATTTTCTGTTTTTCTTCAATGATCTCTCAGATTCCCTGGAAAATCCTCTTTATCTCTTTGCTGATAACTGCACACTCTGTCATTCCATTTGTCATCCCTCTGATCAGCAGGCAGCAGCCTCTTCACTCTCTGCAAAGCGAGATAAAATCACAAGCTGGTCAAACACTTGGAACATGTCTTTCAATCCGGACAAATCCCACACTCTCACTTCGTCTCTCCGAAAGGACCGTTTAGAAAACTGGGTGTCCCATCTGCTAGCATTTGCTGTTGGGTGCTAAAGATTTGCTGTTGGGTGAGGTACCTTTTAAAAAGAGTAGGCCGATGTGTACCAGTACCCTGGCCAGATTCCGAAATACCTGCCCTGACGAGCCCTTTTCACAGGAAGGCAATGACAAACTACCCAGACAAACTGCTCTGAGGCACATACACAACCTCATGACACACTGTCAATGTTGACCAGTGTTTGCTCATCTTTCGGAAACCTTAATATGTATCTATATTGCATAAAGTCGACAATGAAAGGAAACTCTCTTCCATGATACAGGTGTCCATTTTCTCCCTGGACTCCTTCTGTCTATCGTCTCGTGCGCCTTCCTGCAGTCATTCAAGAGTGCTGCCCATTGTCACCTTGTGGTTTCTCCCAGACCCACACTTCTCTCCTCTACTCTCAACAACCCCCTCTCGCTTCTTTCCTTTCTGCCACTCATTCCTTCAAGTGTGTTGTCATGACCCTACTATTCCCCCTTGATCCCCTGCCAGTCTGAATCTGTTGCCACCTGTTATTTAGCTTTTTATCTGAGCTTAGATTATTGCACATAAAAAATACAAGAAGAGACTCTTTGGTTTTGCTTAAGATCACACGCGGTGTGTATCAGCATTTGATCAAGTGCAGAATATACTTCTCTCTCTCAGTAAAATGGGTTTAGCTGAGCAACTTTATCAATGTTCTTGACCTGTCAGGAGCCAAAAAGATATTGGTCAGAAAACTGAGACCAAACAACTTATTTAAAAACCTAAAGTTGCCCAAATAGAATTACAGTACTGTAGTGAATACTCAAAAGTACGAGGGTGGTTCAAATTTTACCTTTGTTTATAAAATGCAGAGTAATGTCTGTGTATTAATCTTGGAGGGAATATATCTTGATAGCAGTGGTTGACAGCACTTATTCACATGATAGATATATTCATGTTTTTTTATATACATGCTCAAGGCTTGTGGAAGAGCTATGACACAGAACAAATCAGGCCACAACATAACAAAGGGGACAGCAGGAGAAAGGGGAAAACACCAACAGCAGGGCGGAGGGAGAAAGTAGACGGAGATGGATAAACAAGGTATTCAGGTACCAATGAGGGTTAAGGGAGAACACAAAGGGTGGATTAGTTGGACACGTAAGCAAAATGTTTGGGAGGGTTGGGGGTGATTTAATGGGTGGAGAAAAGATCATGATTTTGAATGGGGGGTGACTTGAGATGGTGGTGTGCAGCTGTCTTGAAGAACTGAAGGGAAGAATGAGATTTAATAGAGTATGGTACGTGGTTCAACAGGTGGGAAAAAAGATGAATGAGTGGAGGTGAGTAGTGGTTCTGGATTTTGGGAGTTGCACTTGGAGGGGGTTGCTGGTGGACCGCAACCGCATGTGTCCTGCCAATACCTGGGGTGGGGGGGGGGGACAAAGCATGGAGTGGGCAGAGGGTGCAAGTCCAGAAATGAGGT
>NC_140961.1:143816555-143839055 GCF_056783735.1 Eptatretus burgeri
GAAGAAGAAAATGATTTAAGCAACCCGAGATATTAGATCATCGCAACGCACTCCCTTGTTGTCCTGCTAAACAAAAGGAAAGGGACTATCTAAACACATAACAATGGAATAACTGTCTTGGGACATCTATCTGTTGTATACATGCGGTTCCGAGAACCACAACAATATATATATATATATATATATATATATATATATATATATATATATATATATATATATATATATATATATATATATATATATATATATATATTCCTAATAGCAGGATTTATTGACAGACTTGAAAGATACTTGCACTTCTTTTCTTGTCTCACCTCCTCTTCTCACTCACTCTCACTTCTCACTTGCACTTCCTCTCCTCCTCTTCTCACTCCGTGCCCCCTCACTGTTTTTATCCCTTCGCAAAAAGGGAACGATGTCTGACTCGTATCAGTTTAGGAATAAATACACCAGCTAATGCATAACTGGACAAGACAAATAGGTTTGAGTATCTGTGAGGAACAGTGACCGGGGATAGTAAGTCCGAGGCAGAGGTGCGGAGGTGGATTCAGGTGGTTGCGAATGTGTGGAGGAAGGTGGAGAGATTGATAACAGACAGAAAGATATCAAGGAAATTGAAAGGGAATGTTTGGTTTCTTGTGCAACGCTGGCCTACCGTTGCAGTTTGCTAATGGTGACACTAACAGTGAGACGACGACAAAGGCTGCAGGTTTGTGAGAACTCGGGGATGGATGAACTGAGGGAGGAGATTGGTGTTCAAGTAAACTTGACAGGGATATTGCTAAAAAAGCCATCTGAAGTGGGTTGGACACTTGATGTGGATGGGGCCAGAGAGAATAGCAAAGAGAGTGAGTAGATTGAGGGAGCAAGGAATGAAGAAACGAGGTCGGCCGAGTTGAGATGAGAAGATTGTGTGAGGATGGTTATCCGTAAGGTGGGGTGGTTGGAGAATGGAGAGAGTTGGCTGAGAACAGAGGTAATTGGAGGGATATCGTGGTCAAGACAGCCCAGAAGATTGGTACCATTGGACCTCACTTTTTATAAAGGGAAGAGAACTTAGAAGATCAGATGTTGCAGACCAGGCAATATAAAGTTCAATGAAATCTGCACAGAAATTCACAAAATAGCATTTTCCATAACTTTATGGAGAAGTTCACTTCATCAAGAGTATGTGAATGCTGCATGTTGTTAATATAACAACAAAATCTAAAATTGTCTAAGTGGTCACTATAGATGCATTATAAATTGTGTGCCATAAAAAAACAAAACCGAACATGTGGAATTGATAATGGAAGTGTTGAAGAACTGTTCCTGTGGTCATTCCAAGTGCCTTTTTGGCATGAGGGATGTGCAGAACACTTGATTGCAAGTTTCCACGTAACGTGCAAGTCAGCATGTGCTAGCCAGGTTCCTCCTGATGACTCCATCTTTGCTTTTTAATTCCTCGGGTTCCTTCTTGGTCTTCAGTTTCATTACGTACCCTTCGGTTTTTAGAGGCGTCACAAGCAACTTCAAAATGGCCTTTCTGAGACAACAGTGTGTTGACCATCCACAAAACACACTGCAGATTATATGATTTAACACCATGTTTGTCAGAAAATGAGACGAATCGAATCACTGGACACCTTCAACCAGGGTCTTCGATTAGCTGTGTTGCAAGACTCTTTAACATGAGGAGAAGAACTGTTTATGACCTCAAAATGTGTTATGAAGTCACTGGATCAACAAGAGATACGCTAAGATGTGGACATCCCAGGATATCGACTCCCACCCAGGACGACACATTCGCAAGACCCATCTACACAATTGGTTTCAAACTTTCCAGAGTATTAAAAACACATTTCCTAGACTATTCAGAATCAGTGTCAACACCGTCTCGAGGCATCTCCATGATGCAGGGATCCGTGCTTGTTGTCCTGTTCATCGTCTAAGACTTGCATGGCCATACATCTAAGCATGCTTGCAGTGGTCAAATGAGCATATCCGATGGACATAGCGGTGATGGGCAAGTGTTATATGCAGTGAGGAATCCAGGTTTCTCCTTGAAAGGCATGATGACCATGTATGGGTCCACAGAAGATGCAATGAGTGTGGATGGACCAGAGAAGACATCCCAGTCTGTGTTCAGGAAACCGCAAGTTTTGGACCTGGAAGTATCATGATGTGGGTGGTATTGCTTAATCTTTCACATTAACTTGATCCGTATCCGTGACATTTTGACAGCAGTTCATCATAATTAATGAGATATTTCAGCAACAGGTGTTGCCTACCCTTCAACAACATGGTGCAGGAATCATCTGTATGCACGACAATGCTCCTGCTCACAGCGCCATTTGAACCGACAAAGCCATGGATGTACTATATCTCGAATTTCAGAAGATATTTGATAAGGTACCACATAGAATGTGAAGTTAAGGAAAGCTTGTGGAGTGGCTGGTAAGGTAGCTAACTGGACTTTATGCATTAGAAAGGAGGGGATTACGAGTGGATCTGATGGAGATTCTTGAGATAATTAAGGGTGTGGACAACATAAGTGCATAAGAGTTTTTCATCAGAATTGATAGTGACAGGACCAGGGTCCACAGCCCAAGAGTAAATAATAGGAGGGATCGCAGTAGTAAGACAGGGGTCTTTCACACATAGACGAGTTCATGCATGGATCAATCTCCAGGAAAGCAGGAATGCAGCAGAAACAAAAGAGGGTCCAGCACCTTGAAACATTGGAGATACTGGGGTACAAGGATATTGGCAGGAATGGTAGGTAGCTGAGGTATGGATGGGTAATTGTGTCGGCCCTATGTGTCAGGATTTTGATGTCTGTGATCGGGTCTCATCAAAAAGTGAATGCATTGTGGGCATAGTTACCAACATTGCGAGAAGTAAAAGCGGTAGGATGGAAAGGATCCGTGGTTTGAGGGAGTGAAGCGAGGGAGTTTGAGGGAGTTGCCCCTCCCACCCACCCCCCCCCGCATGGTGGGGAATTTTTGAATTTCAACCTTAAATTTGTACATTCTAAGACACTCTTTTATACAATATTAAAGCAGAATAATCAGGTTTTCCTGATGATTTTTTTTACATGTTACTCCTGAATGTTTTGGACTTTACATTGTATATCATACAGGTAGGTCATGGACAAAAAACAATGGAAACACCAATTTAAGTCACTTAATCGGGTGTTGGGCCATCATGTGCGGCCAGTACGGCCTGTATGTGCCGTGGCAGAGTACACCAGTGTCTGGAATTCTGCAGGAGGGATGCGGCACCATTCTTCCACGAGAAAGTCAAACAACTCTCACCTGTTTGATGGAGATGGAAAACGCTGTCTCGGGCATCATTCCAGAATATCCCATAAAGGCTCGATTGGGTTCAGATCTGGTGACTGAGAAGGCCATGTCATATGGATAACATTCCGGTTCTGGGTTCCGGTTCACTTCCGGTTCCGGGTTTGGAGCGTCGAGAGGTCTCCTTAGGAGCTCTCTGCTGACGATCTCAAAGATAAGTTTCCGGTCGTTATTTGTCCCGTTTTAACTGTTTATTTTTCTCACCTACATGTTACTGTGTATTCCTAGTTCGGTTTCGTTTCAAAAATCGTGCTATTTTGTGAGTTTTTGGCGACGTTGTCTTACCGGGTGTTTGAGGCCGACCGGCTCCCCTCAGTGTACGATCGTTTTATTTGTTTTTCTCCCGATTACCTTCAATTTCTATCTTCCCCAATTTCCTAACGTCCCCCATTTCTCCCAACTAATCTCTATTTCTTGTCTTAAATAAAAAAAAATTGCCACCTTTCTCCTGATTCTGCTTCTTCTTCATCGCCTCTTTTCTTCCTCTTATTCTTCCTCCTCCTCCTCCTCCTCCTTCTTCCTCGATTTTTTCTACAACACTTCCATGACCTAATCTGTTGAAAACTCTCTCAAACATTCATAATTATAAAAACGATATCTCATAATGCTTCATCTTCCTCTCTCACACATGTGGTACTCTTTACTGTTTCATAATGCACTACTCTTCTGCTATTTCAACAGACTGCTCTCATTTCGACCTCTCCTTCATTCCTTGCCTAAAAAATGCAACTGTTACAGCGTTTCTTCTCTCCATTCTCTGAATTCGCCTTTATTGCATCCATAAAGAATTGTGTTAAATCGCATCTCTGACCTAAAACTTTAAAAAACCACAGTTTGCTATGAATGTTCACTTTCCATCAACCATTCTTTTTTTCCAACTTCAGTGCCAACTCACCCCTCTCACCCCTCACTCTCACTCTCAAAGCAACTATCCCACTCTTCTCCGTCTAAGCCTCCCTCACACCTCTCTCAACCCCCTCACCTTTGTCCCATCTTTCATCCCCTCACTCATCCTTCTCCAAGTTCCCCCCCCTCTCATCCACAAAGCTTCCTCCTTCCACTGCCCTATCACCTCCATCTCTTCACTCCACCTCCTCAAATCCTCAACTGCCTTCTTTCCCTTCTCTTTTCCCCCCTCTCCCTCAGCACCACAGAGCCTTCTCTCCTCCTGATCCAGCCCCCCCCATAGCTATTCTGCAATCCCCCACACTCTTTCAACAACCCTCCTTACCTCCCCTCCTCGTCCCTTGTCCTATCCTCACCCTCCCCCCCACCCCCTGCACCAAAAGCCTCCTCCCCTACATCTTCATTAAAAGTGTGGACCTCAAATATCTGGGGCCTTCGCTCAAACCTTTCAGATCTTTCCATACAGGTTGCCACTGATAAACCAGACATAATCTGCCTAACAGAAACTTTCCTCCCCCAAGACGTGTCTGACTCCAAAGTATCTCTCCCTGGTTACTCCCTCCTCTGGTATGACAGACCTGAGCCTCGTCCTGGTGGAGGAGTTGCTCTCTTCTTCAAAGACTCTATTCCTCACACTCCATGCACTGCTCTCACTCCGCCACACCCCCATGAATACCTCTGGCTACGGCTTCCCCTCCATTTCCACCTCATGTTTATATGTGTACTATACCGTCCACCAAACAATGATGACTCTATCTACACCTCACTATCCGAAAACATTGACCATCTTCTATCTTCTCATCCAAACTCTCCCTTCCTATTATGTGGCGACTTCAATTGTAATCATGCCAGTTGGCTAGGTGTGGGTACCTCTCTCACCTGTCATGGCACCTCAGAAAAAGCTTTCTGCGACTCATTGGGACTGACTCAATCGGTCAACTTCCCGACCCGGATCTCAACCAATGGTACTCTATCTCTTCTGGATCTGATTTTGACAAATTTCCCTTACAATATCTGCTGCTCTTCCTTCGCTCCAATCGGTTCTTCTGACCACGTCCTTGTCAAAGTGGACATCTCTCTGGCTGTTATCAGAGAACCACCTCACCGCCGTCGAGTCTGGCATTTCACTCAAGCCGACTGGCAGGGTCTCCAAGCAGCCATCAAACTTATAGCCTGGTCTCCTATCACTACTTTCTCAAACATCAACTCATCCTGGGAATTCTTTCAAAGAAACTTGCTCTCCCTCATGCACAGATTTATCCCCTCTCGTCTTCAGTTGTCCTACCCTTCCTGCCGCCCTTGGTTCACTGAAGCTTGTGGTGAGGCAGTTGTCCTGAAACAACTTGCCTTTGCCTCATGGAAAGCAAACCCAACTGAGGGCAATCTCAGTTCCTTCCATAAAGCTTGGAACAAGTGTGTATCTACCCTCAGGAGAGCCAGAAAACAACATCTTTCTAATCTCAAAATTTTCAATGTAGAATGTAGAACAATGTTTAAATTCAACAATGTAGAAATTCTGAACTCTCAAACCTCTCTCCCTCCTCAAAATCCTGGTGGCATCTAATCAAATCTATTTCTGGTGTATGTTCCCCTTCCATTCGCTCCCTTACCTCAAATGGCCGCACTGCTGATACCGCTCGTGAAAGAGCTGAATGCCTAAACTCGGTGTTTGCAGATAAATCTTGTGTCAAAAACCCATCACGTTCTCCACCCACCTTACCCAGTCGCACCCAACTGTTCCTGGACTCTGTGTCCTTTTCTTCTGACAAGGTGGAGAGCTTGCTGTCAAACCTCCACTCAGATTCTGCAACCGGTCCAGACGGCATCAGCCCACGTGTCCTCAAAGCCTGCTCCTCTGCTCTTGCTCACCCTCTCTCTGTTCTATTCACCCTCTCATTTGCTCAAGGTCATCTGCCATCTGCTTGGAAATCTGCAAACTTCACTGCCCTGCATAAATAAGGTGCAAAAACAGATCCCTGTAACTACAGACCAATCAGCCTTCTCCCAATCATCAGCAAGGATGTGGAATCCATCATCGCTTCAGACATTAAATCCTTCCTCTTCTCCAATGGCTTGATGTCCGATCATCAATTTGGTTTCAGACCAGGTCACTCTTCCCTGGACATACTGCTTCTGCTCTCCCAACAATGGATGGAGGTCCTCAATGCCAGACAGGAAATCCGAGCCGTATCCCTGGACACATCACATGCTTTTGACACAGTCTGGCACCCTGCCTTGCTCACCAAACTCTCTTCCTATGGTATCCAAGGCCATCTCCACTCATGGCTCGCAGACTTCCTCTCCTGTCGCAGTCAACGTGTGGCCCTAAATGGAGTTCTTTCATCCCCTCTTCCTGTCCAGGCTGGAGTTCCTCAAGGTAGCGTTCTGGGCCCTGTTCTTTTTCTAGTTTTCATCAATGATCTTTCTGACTCTCTGGAAAATCCTCTATATCTCTTTGCTGATGACTCCACCCTCTGCCGTACCATCAGTCATCCCTCACACCGGCAAGCAGCAGCTTCTTCGCTCACTGCAGATCTGGATAAAATCACAAACTGATCCAACACGTGGAACGTCTTTTAATCCGGACAAATCTTACACTCTCACTATGTCTCTTCGAAAGGACCGTTTAGAAAACCCTCCCATCCACTTTCTCAACAATCCTCTGGAAGAAGTCCTTTCTTTCAAGCTTCTGGGTCTCACTATCTGCCATGACCTTTCCTGGGAAAGTCACATTTCCAACCTTGCCTCCAAAGCCAGTCACCGACTGTGAATCCTCCATCGTGCAAAGTCTTCCCTCAGCCCTCCTGAGCTCCTGACCACTTACAAAGCTTTTGTCCGTAACCTGATGGAGTACTGCTCTCCCCTCTGGGCTGGTGCTCCTACCTCCCACCTTTCTCGGCTTCACGCTGTAGAAACCAGGGCATTTCGGATCATCGGCATCTCCTGCAATGAGGCTGAGTCTTTGGGCCTCTCACTCAATCACCGCAGGTTGGTCGGTGGTCTTTTTGTCTTCTACCAACTCCTCTCCAGCCTTGCCTCCCTGCTCTCTCTGCGATTTGTCCCCACCACATTTCCGCAGGGCACTCAAGGTCCGCCAACAACCCCCTTCTGGTAAAACTACCAAAATCACGAATCACTGCTCACCCTCACTCTTTCATTCCTCTTTTTTTCCGCCTTTGGAATAAACTCCCACACTCTATTCTTTCCCATTCTTCCCTCCAGGCTTTCAAAACAGCTCTTCACCACCACCTCTTATCATCCCCCATCCAAATCCTCGATCTTTTCTACCCCCGATAATCCACCCAAGCCCAACTCCTTACAATTCCCTGCTTTCCTTCCTGAAAGTCCCTGTCATGTCCATCTTCTATTCCCCATGTTCCCCGCCCCATCCCTCTCCCTTCCACAGATCTCCGAATGTGTCTGTTCCCCACTGTTTTGTCCCCCCACTCCCGCTCCTCTTGTCTCATGCCCCCTTGATGTGTGTTGTGTGTTAGCTCTCATACGAGCCTCGACCAAGGTCTACAAAAAATCAACAACAAACAAACATCAGTGTCATGCTCATCAAACCATTGGGCGACCACACGTGCTCTGTGGATGGGGGCATTGTGTGTGTGTGTGTGTGTGTGTGTGTGTGTGTGTGTGTGTGTGTGTGTGTGTGTGTGTGTGTGTGTGTGTGTGTGTGTGTGTGTGTGTGTGTGTGTGTGTGTGTGTGTGTGTGTGTGTGTGTGTGTGTGTGTGGAGGGGGAGGGGTCTTCTTGCAGCCATGCTAGCCAACATTATAGGCAACCAGGCCTGTGCATCATTTTTATGCATGAACCAAAGCATCCTGGGATGTTATTAGCTTAATGAACACATGGGCCACACCTGTGTGGAAGCCTTGCTTGGTGTCCCTCATTTATCCAGGTGTTTCCATTTTTTTTTGTCCACTACCTGTTTGTTGTAATGAGTGAAGTATGTATGTACGAACGTTGAGATTATTTCTCAGTTCTGTTTACCGGACCTGGAATGCTTGGTGATCAAGTGCCGTCCCCACTACGTGCCTCGGGAATTCTCATCGGTTATCTTGACTGCTGTTTACGTACAACCACATGCCAATGCCACAACAGCACTTCATGAACTCTCAGATATTATTTTTTGCTCTTCATGAAAACTTCTACTCTGATGCTGTTTCAATCGTTGCTGGAGATTTCAACCATTACAACCTCAAGAGGATGCTTCCCAGGTATTTCCAACACGTCACATGTCCAACAAGAGGCAACAAGACTTTAGAGCACTGCTACACAACAATCAAGGGTGCTTATCATTCGGTACCACACCCTCACTATGGAAAATCTGATCATGCTTCAGTTTTCCTGATACCGTCATATAAACAGGAACTTAAGTGCTCAAAGCTTGTCATGAGGACCATGCAGCACTGGTCACAATAATCCATTGTTCAGCGATGAGGGTGTTTTGAGACAACAGACTGGTACGTATTTAAGGACTCATCTGCTGATCTGGATGAATACACAGACACCATTACCCATTATGCGAAGTTTTGTATCAAAACCTGTGTGCCAACTAAATTGGTTCGGAGCTACCTTAACCAAAAGCCATGGTTTAACGGGGATATTTGTGACAAACCACAGGCAAGGGCTGATGCATTCAAAGCAGGTGATGAATCTATGTACTATGACCAAGAGAGAGAAATCGAGGTTGCCAAGCGGCAGTGCAGAGACAAGTTGGAGGTTCAATTCAATGAGAAGGATTCACTCCGACTGTGGCAGGAGCTTTAGGCTGTCACAACGTATAAGGGGAAATCCAAGGAAGTTGACCGCTCTGATGCCAAGTTGCCAGACTCTTTAAAAGGATTTCTTTGCCCGTTTTGACGAGGTCAATGCTGAACCACACCGAACTCGTGAAATTGATTCTGAGGCTGCCGCTCTGGAAGTCTCCCAGTCCGACGTGAGTAAGACTTTTGCACGGGTGTAGGTTCGAAAAGCCGCTGGTCCTGATGGAATTCCATCTCGTGCCCTTAGATACCATGCGGATCAGCTATCTGTAGTTTTCACTGACATTTTAAACATGTGTATCATTCCATTATGTTTTTTTTTTTTTTAATTGTCATCATACCAACACCGAAAAGGTCTACATGCCTAAACGATTACCGGCCAGTCGCGTTAACATCAGTTGCGATGAAATGTTTTGAACGTTTGATATTGTCTCACATGGAGGATGTCATTTCTGAAACTCTGGACCCATTTCAGTTTGCCTATTGGACAAACCATTCTGTTGATGATGCTGTCTCACTAGCCTTCCACATCGTATTATGACATCTGGATAAGTGTAATACCGATGTTAGGATGCTTTTTGTTGACTGCAGTTCTGCTTTTAATACCATTATTTCTTCTAAATTATTTGTGAAACTTGGAGATATCGGGCTGTGTCATTCTATTTGTAATTGGATTTTAGACTTTTTAAGTGATAGGCCGCAGGTGGTGAAGATTGGCAACCACACGTCCTCATCGCTTGTCTTGAACATGGGGGTTCCTCAAGGCTGTGCTGTGAGTCCTTTGCTGAATTTACGTTTTTACTTATGATTGTGTTGCTGGTCAAGAGAACAACTTCCTGGTTAAATTTGCAGATGGCATATCCTTTATTGGCCTGATTACAAATGATGATGAAATGGCGTCCAGAGATGAGGTTCAGAATCTTACAGAGAGGAGTTCAGCGACTAATCTCGAATTGAATGTTAGGAAAACAGGAAGTCTTGTGCTACACATGCCCCTGTCAGCATTGATGGTCTAAATGTTGAGACTGAGTTCTTTCAAATTCCTGGACATCCACATTTCATCTAATATGTCCAGGACCCTGAATACTGGAAGTATCGTCAAATAGGTCCAGCAGCACCTGTACTTCCGTAGATGGTTGAAAATTTTTTTGGTGTGCATCTTGTCTTTTTAGTGAACTTTTACCATCGTGTTATTCAAAGTATTTTAACAGGATCAATTATTGTTTGGTTTGACAACATCACTACACATGACCTCAAGTTGTTGGAAAGAGTTGTTCGTGTTGCCCAGAGGATCATTGGTGTTGACCTACTGCACTCAAAGTTATCTCCACGTCTCGATATTTTGCCAAAGCCTCAAATATTGTTAAAAATTCTAGTCATCCTCAACGTCCACCAACCGTTTTCAAAAATAGTTTTTATCCGAGCGTGGTTCGACTTTTAAACCATGAATCTTGATTTTTACATGTCACGTAATAAATAAATATAAATATAAATATATAATTTTTATTTTTTTTAAAGAAGAAGGCACTTCTAACCAAAAGTATAAAACTAGATCGATTCCGCAAGTTTGAGCAAAAAGCGAGGGCAGACCCAGTCTCAGGCAACGTTTCGCCAGCTTCGCAGCCGGCTTCATCAAGCACAATAGACTCTACAAGTCTGGAGATGGCGATAGTTCACGAGCAATGTACACGGTTCGCCTTTTTTATTTTTTGACCTTCGGGGGGACGCCACGGGCAAACTGGCAGGAATCCTGAAAAACGTAAATGATGAAAGTTGTAGTACTCGAAGAGCATGACTTGCATACCAACTTTCATTCGAAACAGTTGAAAAACCAAGGAGCTCGATGCCCAATTTATTGATTTTTTTTTTTTTTGACATTTTGTAAGTTCGTGAACTTGTGACCTTGACCTTGGGATGAAAATGAAAAATCGAGCTCCGTGGGGTTATGCGGGTGCCATTGGGCTAACCAAATACCGAAACCCCTGCCAGATTTGACAAACCCCCTCGGAGAAGATGTAACTTGAAACCGGCACCCACTAAAAACACGTGTTTTTGGGCGTGGCTCCGCCAATAATGGGCGCAGCACGCCCATTCTCCGGAAAACACAACTAGATCATGATACAAACCTTGCACCCTAATTTTATCAAGATCGGATCAAAACCCACGGAGCTATGCTCGGGACAGACAGACAGACAGACAGACACCCATAACGAATATAGTGGTCACTTACTGACTCGTGAACCAATTGTGCCTTGTGCGGTTGTGCCTGATGAAGCCGGCTGCGAAGCTGGCGAAACGTTGCCTGAGACTGAGTCTGCTCTCGCTTTTGGCTCAAATTAGCGGAGTCGATCTAGTTTTCTACTTTTGGTTAGAAGCGCCTTTTTCTTCTTTAAAATGTGGAATCCCAACCGCCCCCATCATATATATATATATATATATATATATATATATATATATATATATATATATATATATATATATTGTTTTGAGAGCACTCGTATTCAAGGAATTCCAATGTTGCTACCGTGATATTCATGTGTGCTACATCTGGCAATAAAATTATCTGTATCTGTATATAAACTCAAATTTAAAAATAAACTTAGACTTGACCTTCCCTCCCCTCCAATGCAGAGTTTACGTATATCCACTGCAATTACCTCATGTCTGGGATGCTTCGGACCGAGCATTAAGATTTTGGTAGATCGCCATCTTCACCTTGGCCAACAGCTTTTGTGTGTGCACGTACATATGGGTAACGCAGCACAGGTGCGGTTCTCATTGGTACCATGTTTTGCTCTGAGTTGCATCATGTCGGTCAATCAATGAGAACCATCCTATGTTTAGGTGGTCAATAATGCTTGTGAATGGGACAGCATTTGTCATTTGCTGTCGCCTACTTCGAATAGGAGCTGTCGCCAATCAAATGCAATGAGATTGTGGATTTGCTTTTTCATGCAGCATCGAAGAAATCGCCCCAAGACCGATAGAAATGTTGTCGCAACATGAAAATCTATCAAAAAATTCGATGGGATGAGATATTATTTTGTGAAAGTGGTATTTTTGGCTATTATTGGGGAATAAAATTGGTGGGCTGTTCAAGTATACAAAAAGCGGTGGAGTTGGGAACTACTGTATGTGTGGGTGTTTATTAATTTCTCATCCAACAACCCTCTCTCCATCCTCCCCCAGCACCCTCTTAAAATAAACAAACAATAAAATTCTGGTGATATCTCTGTATCTGCCACAATGTTCTCCACCCCATTCCTCCTACCTTTACCCCCAGTGAAGTTAAGTAGATAAAAAAAAGTTCAATTGAATTAATTTAATGGTTGAGGCAGCACAGGCATGCTGGGCCAAATGTCCTCCTGTGTCAATTTCCTTTTCTCATTGGGAACCGGTACCCATATAATCATAGGAGTATCCTGCTTTAACCCGAGATAGGTGTACCCCTGGGTTTTTCCATTCTGTACAGAGGGGTATACCCAGGGGTACACCTATCTGGGGTTAATACACATGCTGAAAATGAAGATGGCAGTGAGTAATTATGAAAATTCTGGTCAAAGAAAACATCAATGCCTGTTGAAATTTGGACACTTAGCTGCACGATTTGGTCATTATTGCCTGTCAAGGTCACAATGAATACAAGCTTCGTTTACTAATGAAATAACAAATCCGGATGAAATCTGAACTGCTCTCGTGCTTTTCCCTGGCCAGGAATTCCAAAAGGGTGGACATTCCCCGAGGTCCATAATTACCCCCGTTTGCCCCACAAATATTTCTAGACGGTCAAAGTCAGAGTACCTGCTGGCATGTAGTGTTTGGCAGTGGAAGGAGATGGCTGTGCAGATGATGTACCATCTGTGATGCCAAGCTGAGGGCGTGGGAACCCCGCAGCATGTGCTTTGGCACGCATGAATGCCTCTGCGAATTACTCTTATGGGATTTTTTAACGGTCACACACCGTGTGTTGCCATAATCACACTCATGAGAGCTGCTGCTTAGAACGAACGTAGTGTTTGGCGGAGGATGGAGTAATCACACTGTTTTGCTTTTACTCTGCGTGAGACGTGAGGATTAATTGGAGACTCTCTAATCGGAAAGCTGGAGCCGGCTGTCATTTTTTTATCCAAGGAAAAGCAGATCCAGGATAAGGCAATGGTGTCTACCCACTATGCACTATGTGTTGTCACATAAAGGTGTTTGTGTTCTTAATCTTCTCGAAAGGTATTTGTGTGAGAACTTACAGGTATTGGTGTTCTTACCAAAAGGTAATGGTGTTCTTGTCTAAAGGTATTGGTGTGAGAACTTAGAGGTATTGGTGTTCTTACCAAAAGGTATTTGTGTTGTTGTCAAAAGGTATTGGTGTGAGAACTTAGAGGTATTGGTGTTCTTACTAAAAGTTATTGGTGTTGTTATCTAAAGGCTTTAGTGTTCTTTCCAAAAGGTAATGGTGTTGTTGTCTGAAGGTATTGGTGTTCTTACCAAAAGTTATTGGTGTTGTTATCTAAAGGTATTGGTGTTCTTACAAATAGGTAATGGTGTTGTTGTCTAAAGGTATTGGTGTTGTTATCTAAAGGTATTGGTGTTCTTACCAAAAGTTATTGGTGTTGTTATCTAAAGGTATTGGTGTTCTTCTCTAAAGGTATTGGTGTTCTTACCTTATGTTATTGGTGTTCTTAGCTCAACATGTTAGTGTTCTTACCTCAAGTTGTTGGTGTTCTTACCTCAAGGTATTGGTGTTTTTATCTCAAGGTATTGGTGTTCTCTCAAGGTATTGGTGTTCTTCCCTCAAGGTATTTGTGTTCTTACCTCAAGGTATTGGTGTTCTCACCTCAAGTTATTGGTGTTCTTACCTCAAGTTATTGGTGTTCTTACCTCAAGGTATTGGTGTTGTTATCTAAAGGTATTGGTGTTGTTATCTAAAGGTATTGATGTTGTTATCTAAAGGTATTGATGTTCTTACCTCAAGGTATTGGTCTTCTTTCCAAAAGGTATTTATGTTCTGACCTCAAGGTATTGGTCTTCTTTCCAAGGGTATTGGTGATCTTCTCTCAAGGTATTGGTGTTCTCGCAAGGTATTGGTGTTCTTACCTCAAGGTATTGGTGTTCTTACCTCAAGGTATTGGTGTTGTTATCTAAAGGTATTGATGTTCTTACCTCAAGATATTGGTGTTCTTACCTCAATTTATTGGTGTTCTTACCTCAAGGCATTGATGTTGTTATCGAAAGGTATTTATGTTCTTACCTCAAGGTATTGGTGTTCTTACCTCAAGATATTGGTGTTCTTACCTCAAGGTATTGGTGTTCTTACCTCAAGGCATTGATGTTGTTATCTAAAGGTATTGATGTTCTTACCTCAAGGTATTGGTGTTCTTATCTCAAGGTATTGGTGTTCTTATCTCAAGGTATTGGTCTTCTTTCCAAAAGGTATTGGTGTTCTTTCGTAAAGGTATTGGTTTTCTTACCTGTCAGTCAAAAGTAGATGTTCTGGTATTTGGAAACATTGTGAAATGCCTGTATATGAACCATTAAAATTGATGGTCATATTAATTTTATATGTTTCTTTCAGCACACATCGGTAAATTGGAATTCAAGCTGCTTGATGTAATGAGCCAATTTTGACTGTGGATGGCTGTATTGTATTGTAAACTGCCTGGTGAGATTCATGAAGGTGCTGGAATATTCTCAGATGAAACTTCTTGTCTGGACGAGAATCACATTTGCTGGAAAGCACAGGATTGTTCTGTGATGCTATATAAATCCGCAAAAGGGAGGTGTAGAGAGACGGATGACATGTGACATGTGACGTTATATGTGACATTATATGTGACTGACATGTGACGAGCTGTGAGTTTCGATCATCCCCATGCTCAAATTAACTCTGAGTGAACGAGGTGTTAATGTCCAGAGTGGTTGTTAACACGTGGAGCTGATTATAAGGCCATATAAAAAAGATACATCAGTTGATCGTCCGGACTTAAAAAAGCAAAAAGGAAGGAGGAGGCCGTTTTTATTTGTTACAAGCAAATACCACCCGTCGCTTCACTGATGGTAATCCTAAAGGGGGGGAGTGAGAAAAAGAGGGGGAAAGAGGGAGAGAGAGTGATGGAGGACAGAGAGCAGGGAGAATGAAGAGGTGGAGGGAGGGGAAAGGAGAGAGGAGGGAGGGGAGCGAGGAGGGGTGGGGGAAGAGGAGACAGTGTGGGGTGAGAGGAAGGTAAAGCAGACGTGCAGTGGAGCATTGATTACGATTCATACTGTTTCATCAAAGTTATTCTGCATAGAATAACAGTAAAGATGGAAACAAAATAATGTCTGAAATCCATTTTCTACCAGTCATACTATAAACATGGTCTGGTGACAATCTCCCCTCCGGAGACAAACTCCGGTCTGGACATAAATACCGCCCAGATGCATCATGAGCTAAGCTGGCCAGAGACAAACATCGCACGGACATGTCCGGAGACAAACTCACGTCCGGAGACGAACCCTGCCTGAACACATGCGCAGCCAAACTCTGCCCGGACATGTACAGAGACAAACACCGTCCAGACATAACCACCATCTGGATATGTCCAGAGAGAGAGAGAGAGAGAGAGAGAGAGAGAGAGAGAGAGAGAGAGAGAGAGAGAGAGAGAGAGAGAGAGAGAGAGAGAGAGAGAGAGAGAGAGAGAGAGAGAGAGAGAGAGAGAGAGAGAGAGAGAGAGAGAGAATGGTGAGAGGATGGTGCTGCACTGTATTGGGAGGGGGTAGAGCAAGGATGGAAAGAGAGAGAGAGATAGAGATAGGGGTATGGGGAGTGAGTAGAGAATGTTATACTTTATGAAAAACACATAAACACACACACACACACACACACACACACACACACACACACACACACACACACACACACACACACACACACACACACACACACACACACACACACACACACACACACACACACACACACACACACACACGTTTGGCCGATATCAGCAATTTTTCAGAAATCGGCAATTTTTCGGGATATTTTTGGGGAGTCAGTATGATTACCAACTGCAGTACTTACTGTATACAACCCAGAAACCTTGAGTAGCTTTCACCGAAAACCATCGCTGCATTTGAATGGATGTTTCAACGATATGGTCACGAACGTTATTCTTCATAAACAGCTGCGAGTGACAGGGGGGGGGGGACAAATTGGCTCAGTAATTTAGAAAACACGTTAACACGACAACCGGCTCAGAAATAAGGTGTAATTTCACAACAACTCGATCAGGGTGACAGAGCATGGACCACTCGCTCAGGATAACGGAGCATGGAACACTCGCTCAGGGTGAAGTAGCACAGACCACTCACTCAGGGTGATATAGCACAGACCACTCGCTCAGGGTGATGGAGCACGAATCACTCGCTCAGAGTGATGGAACATGAACCACTCGCCCAGGGAGAGGGTGCATGGACCACTCACTCAGGGTGATGGAACACGGACCACTCGCTCAGGGAGAGGGAGCATGGACAACTCACTCAGGGTGATGGAGCACGAACCACTCACTCAGGGTGACGGAGCACGAACCACTCGCTCAGGGTGACGGAGCACGAACCACTCACTCAGGGTGACGAAGCACGAACCACTCGCTCAGGGTGACGGAGCACGAACAACTCTCTCTGAATGACGTGACATGGAAAAATCATCCGCAGTGAGTGAACGATTCGCGCAGAATGATGTAACCTGGTATCGCTATTTAAGATGGGCATTCGGCAAGTGGCGTAAACACTCATGCAAGTACTCCAATTCAATGGTTGATGAGGAATGGTTGGCTCGGCTGTCACTGCATATCATATGGGATCCCTTTAACTTTAAAGCCGTTCTTCACCGCGCACACTGCAGTTAATGAAATAAAATGAATCAATAAATCCGCCATTTTGCCAACTCGTCTGAGCATGTGTCACGTGGTACATCGATCAGTTCGCGGTCCACACAAACGTTATAACTTTTTTCAAGAACGTCCGTTTTTTTATTATTACCAGATTTGCTTTGATTCCCTGCCCAGAACTTCACGAAATTTCCGGAAATATAGACACAGATCTGGCAGATGCTCTGGATAGGCAGTCCCTCTGGGGGACAGGGTGTCAGGTTTAGCAGTGAATGCATTGTCATATAGGTCTGTCAGGTCAGGTTCGATCTGTGACCTGCTACAGGTACCATGTAAACCTGTACTAACCTGTTCCATGGTCGGGTTGTCGGCGACTAAACCGTCTCCCCCACCAGGTTTCTGGTGAGGAGGGTGTTTGGATATGGACACCCAGCAGGATTAAAAACAAAACCTGTCAAAGGGCGGAGGAGCTCCTTGTGAGCCAACGGCCATCCATATCTAGTGCCCAACTGTGTCTGCGGACGTCCTCCTGCAGTTGGGTCACTTCTTATTAGGAGGTTGGTGGCAGGATTTGCACTCCGGCCACCGTAAAACCCTTCATTCCGCAAAACGCAAAAACGCAAAAAAATCTGAAAACCCACTCCGTGCGAGTACCTCCTGTGCAGCTTCCCTTCGCAGGGCAGCTCACCGGATGACGGGATTGGGGCAAAGCCTTCGGGACCCCAATCTTTGATAGGAGGGAAACCACGGGGTAACATCCCTGGGTCAGATTGCGGGAGAGTGTGTCGGAGTGGTGCTGAGGTGTCGTCCACCAGACGGCGGTCTCCTTGGGTTAACCTGAGGCGGTCCCTTCGGGTGGGTGCCTGGAATGTCCTATCCCTAAGAGAGGATGATCACCTGTCTCTGTTATCATCTGAGCTCAGCTGTTTGGACATCGGGATTGCAGCTCTCTCTGAGGTTCGGAGACCGGATTGCGGCGAGATAATGGTGGGTGGTTACACCTACTATTGGTCTGGTCGCTCTGATGATTACCATACCCAAGGAGTTGCTGTAGCTGTGTCCAATAAGCTGACCCCAATGATAATTGAGGTAACACCGGTCAACGAGCGTATTATGAGATTAAGGATTCGTCACTCCTTAGGTGTCATTTCCCTGGTCTCTGTTTATGCTCCGACTGAGGCGAGTGATCTCACCGTGAAGGAGGCATTCTACGCCACACTCGAGTCTGTGGTTGATCAGTGCCCCAGACGAGATACACTTCTAGTCTTGGGGGATTTCAATGCATCGACTGGAACTGATAGGGACGGTTATGAGGTGTGTGTTGGTCCCCATGGGTCAGGAACTATGAACCAGAATAGCACTAAGTTCCTTGACTTTGCAAGAAGTCATGGACTTAGGGTGGCTGGTTCATGGTTTCAGCGCCCACAAGCTCATCGCTGGAATTGGTATTCCAACGCTGGCGGTGTGGCAAAGGAGATTGACCATGTCCTCATTGACGGTCGTTGGAGGATGATCCAGAACTGCAGGGTCTACCGGAGTGCTCAGTTCCTCAATACTGACCACAGGCTTGTTGTAGCAACTCTAAAGCTGCACTTTAAATCCTGGAGAATGGTACCATCCCAGCTGAGACTGGATGTTGCCAAGCTCAGGGATGAGAGAGTAGCTGAGGAGTTTGCGAACAGGCTGAGTGGACACTTGGGGGGTCTGGGTGCTTTGGGGGGTCCTGAAGAGTTGTGGAGCGCCTTCAAGACCACCGTCCTTGATGTTGCCGGTGGATGCCTTGGAGCTCACCGCAGGGCAAATAAGAATTTTGTCTCTCAAGGGACACTGGATACCATTGACCAGAGTCGCAGGGACAGGCTGAATGGCAGAGCTGAGCTGTTCAGGGAGCTGAGGCGTAAAACTGTACGTGCACTGAGGGTGGACAAGGAGGCCTATGTGCGAGGAATCTGTGAGGGGGTAGAGCATCACCTGTGGACAGGTGATTCTCGTCCCGCTTACAGGGGAATTCGCACATTACGTTCATCCAAGCCCATCCCTCGGAGCACTACAGTTCGAGCAGAGAGTGGTAGGCTCTTGACAGAGGAGTCTGAAGTGAAGGCCCGCTGGGCCGGTTACTTCGAGCGGTTGTACCAGGCTGATCCCCCAACTGTCGAGTTGGACGTCAAGGGTGTTACAATCCCTGTTGCTGACCCTCGAATCAACTGTGGTCCACCTACGCTTGTGGAAACACGGGCTGCGGTGAACCAGTTGAAACGGGGCAAAGCTCCAGGGATCTGTGGCATCCATGCCGAACTTCTCAAGACTGGTGGAAATGCTGCACTCGTGTCGTTGCATGCAGTTTTGTGCTCTGCCTGGAACACAGGCATCATCCCAACTGACTGGAAGAGGGGCCTTGTTGTCCCTCTCTGGAAAGGGAAGGGTGATCGCCAAGACTGCAACAACTACCGAGGGGTGACGCTGCTCTCAGTGCCGGGCAAGGTCTTTGCTCGGATAATTCTCGATAGGGTTCGCCACCATCTGCTTGAGCACCAGCGTCCAGAGCAGTCAGGCTTTACACCAAAGAGGTCAACGATTGACCGTATCCTTGCACTTCGTGTCCTCACCGAACGCAGACGAGAGTTTCGGCAGGGGCTGCTTGCAGCCTTTGTTGATCTCTGTAAAGCGTTCGATTCAGTGAATCGGGATGTCCTCTGGAGGATTCTTGGTCTTCGTGGGGTGCCACCAAAACTGATCGATCTGATGTCTGAACTCTACTCTGGTACTGAGAGTGCTGTGAAGTGTGGTGGTACCATCTCTGACTTATTTCCAGTTGTTACTGGAGTTCGTCAGGGATGTGTACTTGCCCCCACACTTTTCAGCACTTGTATGGACTGGATTCTAGGGAGGATGTCGGAGAGATCAAGTTGCGGTGCGTCATTTGGGAATGTCAAGATCTCGGACCTTGACTTTGCAGATGATGCAGTCATCTTTGCGGAGACTTTAGACATCCTCTTGGGGGCCCTCGAGGTGCTGAATGAGGAGTTGGAGCCGTTGGGATTACGGGTTTCTTGGGTCAAAACTAAGATCCAGGCTTTCGGTGACATCTTGGATGCTGCTGTCCTGTCTGTGTCTGTTTGTGGTGAGGATGTTGAGGTCGTGGAGAGATTCACTTACCTTGGCAGTGATATTCATTTCTCTGCTGGCTGCGAGTCAGAGGTCAATAGACGTCTGGGTCGGGCCTGGGGAGTCATGGATTCACTGGATCATGGGGTGTGGCGCTGCCGGTACCTGTGCGGGAGGACGAAAGTCCGAGTCTTCAGGTCCTTGGTACTTCCAGTCTTGCTCTATGGGTGTGAGACTTGGACTCTGACCAAGGATCTGAGACGGAGACTTAATTCCTTTGGTACCAGGTCTCTTCGGAGAATCCTTGGCTATCGCTGGTCGGATTGTCTGTCCAACGAGTGGTTGCTGAGAGAGACTCGGATGAGATTTGTTACCTGCATAGTCCGTGAGCGTCAGTTGCGGCTGTATGGACATGTGGCTCGTTTTCCTGACTCTGATCCTGCTCACCAGATTCTCTCAGCGAGGGAGTCTCATGAGTGGAGGAGGCCAGTGGGTCGACCACGTGCCTCATGGTTGCAACAGGTTGACCATCATCTCAAGGAGATGGGGATGGGCCTGGCATCTGCCTGGGGGATGGCCAGACGGAGGCCCCTGGAGTACCGACGGAAAGTGGACGCAGCGACGTGCTGTTCTGGCACATGTTCCCATACCTGACCTGACCTGACATTGTCATATAGCTCAATGAAACTAGTTAATTTTCCTCAATTTTTTGTTCAATACAATTCTACAAACAGTAGAAAAATATGTTTAATGCTTTGGAAATTTCACTTTTTCTTGTGTATCTCTGGAGAAGGAAGGAGCATTGCCTTGCTTGCTTAAAGTAAATAAGCATATCGGCTTCGTGAAAAGACTCTTTACTTCTTTAAATTATCAGATTTCACTCCAGATTTTGACACTTATTTAGTCCAGACAATATCCGATCTTTAAAACCGAAACAATATTTCGATGATGTAGTTTAATTAGCCTGTGAGAGGAGATCTTGGGAAATCGTACCATATATTGTATGAAATCGGTCCAAATAAAAATATTTTTTACAGCCACAGCAATCTGGTTGTTTTGGTTTTCGATCTATTTGTGGGGAACGCCTCCTGCCGGGCTCTGGAACATTGTCGACCTTGGGGCCCTCAATGTCATCCACTGCAACGTTGCTCTCCTCAGGTACCCGTGTGTCACTCCCCTGATGTTCAGGAGCTTCCTCCACTTCTGCTGAAAAATCAACATCTCTGATGACTTTCGATGACAACGTCGAAGCTCGGTGTCTGATGTGGTCGACATGTCGCTTCCACATCTGCTGCATGCCTCCAGGTGACACTTCCACCGTATATGAAATGGGACCCATTCACTTGGTGATGTAACCAGGTACCCACTTGTCGCCCGAGCTGTAATTTTGAACTGAAACATATTGTCCAATAATTTCAAACTCGTGAATTGTCCACGAATCATGAGCGAATTTTTGTGACAGCTGTTTATGCTCAACCGTGGTGTTGATGTTGGGTACAATCGTGTTTATACGTGTATGGAGCTTCCTGTTCATGAGCATCTCTGCCGGTGTTTGTGTCATTGTGGACTGCAGTGTTGTGCGATAACTCGAAAGAAATCGTGACACGCGAGTGTGCAAGCGACCACTCATTTTACACAGTGCCGATTTCACAGTTTGCACCACACGTTCTGCTAACCCGTTTGTCGCTGGATGGTATGGAGTACTCCTGACTTGTCGAACTCCATTCATTTTCACCAATTTTGAAAATTCTTCGTTTGTGAAATACGGTCCATTGTCTGACACAAGAGTTTGAGATATGCCGTATGCAGCAAAAGCTTCTCACAATTTGCCAATCGTGACTTCACTCGTTTTTTTCGAAGTGACATATACTTCAATCCACTTTGAGTATGCATCGACCAGAATGAATAGCATTTTCCCTTCGACTGGACCCGCATACTCTCCATGTATGTGTGACCATGGTTGACTAGGGTACTCCCAAGGATGCAGTGGTGCTTTGGAAGGAAGTTTCTGGAATGCTTGACATTCATGACATCCTTTAACTCTCTGCTCGAAGTCAATATCCATTCATGGCCACCACATGTAGCTTCGTGCTAAAGCCTTCATCCTTACAATACCTGGGTGGCACTCATGCAACATGTCAACCATTTGACGTCGGCATTGGGGTGGCAGTACCACCTGTGCTCCCCATAGCACACAACCCACATGAACACTCAGTTCCTGCTTACGACTAGCGAATGGTTTGAACTCTTCCTGTGGCAATGTGCCTGGCCAACCCCAGATAATGTACTCACGAATGCGTGAAAGCACAGGGGCCCTGCCTGTCATTAGCCGTACATGCGTAGGGGTGATCAGTGAACTCTCCATCGTGTCCATCAAGAGAGTCACTTCTCTGAAAGAGGCCACTGCCATCAGGGAATACCATTGCCATGAAGGGGTGTACCTGGTCTGCAACGATGTTTAGGTAGGTGACACGTGTCAAATTGACGTCCACATGAATGGCCGGACCCAGGG
>NC_140961.1:143844055-143891555 GCF_056783735.1 Eptatretus burgeri
TGAAGAATGACTTCAATTTTTTTTATCAGATCCAGATCCGGATGTTCACCACAATTTAATAAATGATTTCTAGTCACACACAAAATATGTCCATCAAATTTCGTCCGAATCCGTCCGCAACTTTTTGAGATATTCTGCTACATATCGTTTTTGGCCCTATCTCTCAATGGTGAACAATCATTTTAAAACTTCTTGCAGCCGGACCTGGATCCGGATCTTCACCAAAATCGAATACATTTGTCCTTGTCAAACATCCAACCTGCCCACTGAATTTACTCTGAATCCATCAACAACTTTTTGAGATGTTCTACACACAAACAAACAAGAAAAAGACATCATGCAGAGCACGACACTTGCAAAATCCAAAAAACAAATTTGACCTCATACATAATTGGTGCTTGAATTCAATGACCAAATGTGCTACTCCTCTTCAAATCCCAAGAAAATAAGATGAAAATTGACATTTTTAGAAACTCGGTCCATGTTGACCTCAAATATAATTGGTTAGTTGAAGTCAGTGATCTAATATACAAATCCTCTTCAAATTTCAAGTCAATCGGATGAAAATTGACAATTTTAGAAACTCGGTCCATGTTGACCTTTTGGCCGATGTTGACCTCAAATATAATTGGTTAGTTGAAGTCAGTGACCTAATATACAAATCCTCTTCAAATTCAAGTCAATTGGATTAAAATTGAGGATTTTAGAAATCTCACCTAAGTTGTTGACCTTTGGCCTGTGTTGACCTTTTGACCTCAAAAACAATAGGCTGCATGCTTATGACAACTCTACCATGTCGTGAAGTTTCGTGAAGATCGGCTTAAAATTGTGACCTGTATGTGATTGACAGACAGAATAATAAAATCGACTGACAAATGTTGTTGTTCATCTTTCGGCTGCTCCCGTTAGGGGTCGCCACAGCGGATCATCCGTTATGATCCGCATACTGATTTGGCACATGTTTTATGCCAGATGCCCTTCCTGACGCAACCCTGGTCGCCTCTTACAACACAGGGATCAGGATTTGGGTTTCGCCATGATTCCGGGCTGCTCTACACCCTGCCCAGTGCAGAGCCCCCGTCCTCAAGCGATCCTCCAACCAAAGCCTCCAAGTAGCCGGATTACAGGTGCACGCCACTACGCCCGGTAAAAATCGACTGACAGATATACTTTAAATATCTCCGATTTTGCAAGTAATAAATGAAAAATCACTCATCGAGTGACACTTGGTGAAACAGAATGGCACTTGGTAGAGAACATATCTACACCAGGTTTAATAGTTTACATTTTGTATGTCACTGATGGGTTGGATCTGAATGCGGACCTTCACCAAAATCGAATCGGCTTGTTCTTGTCATGTAATAAACTCATCCACCAAGTTTTGTAGTAACTCGTCCACAACTTTTTGAGATTTCATGCTATACATAGTTTTAGGCCATGTCTCTCAATGGCGAAGAATTACTTTAAAAATTCTCTCATGCAGATCCGGATTCAGATCTTCACCAAAACTGACTCAATTAGTCCTTGTCACACACACAACCTGTCCACAAAGTTTCATTCTAATCCGTTCTCAACTTTTTGAGATATTGTGCTATATGTCGTTTTTGGCCTCATCTCTCAGTTGTGAAGATTCACTGAAAAAAAATTCTCAGATCCGGATCCTGAATTGGATCATCACCAAAATTTAGCGTTGTTGTCCTTGGCAACCTCCTTCCACCTTAGGTGGAGGAGATAACTGGAGATTTCACAGAACATCCATCTTACGCTACACAGTGTTGAGAAAAAGGACATTGCAAGGGTCTTTTAAATTCATACTTTCCGTTTCCGAGCACGAGCTATATTTCATACGAGCTGTCATTTTGCCTAAATCTTGATATTCCCCAATGCTGAGAGCACAAGCAGTTTGGTCGAGATGGCAAAAAATGGTGCAATATTCCGTCCGAGTTCTACTAAATAGGTTTCTGAAAGTGCCAAGAAGGTGAATTGTGTTCTGCAGTGTTCAACTATGTAATTCAATTGAAATAAAATAAAGATTTTAATGGACGTTGGATAAAACCAAAACAATCTTTTTTTCAGAAATTTACCGACGTTGATGCAGCATCTTTTGCACCACTCTTTCGAACACACTAAATCATTTCTTCGTGCCTGATGTTCGTGTTCTTTATGGCATCTCTAAAAACAGCAAGTTTCCTGTTTGGAATTATTTTCAATTTTGTTTGACTGCCAGACGAGCAGACAGACTAAATAAATATTACCTTACTCCTCTTTGCACGATCAGGATGACATTCCCAACAATTTGCCAAAATCAGAGCCAAAGTACTGCTAAACTACAGACTCGTGTTTCCGATTCATGTTCTGATTTGTGTTCAAAATATAACATTCAAATGAAATTGAGTAGTTACTCGATCATAGATCGATGTTTGTAGACAGACACAGACAGACAGACAGGCAGACAGACAATGTGAACCATTTTCTTAACCCCACTTTTCATTTTGTGTGCAGGGTTATACACATGTAAAATGTCCGAACTGTTGTGCTTCATGTCCATTGATGCCCATCCTCAAGGCTCAAGGTCCTTTCCACATCCTTGCTTATTCTCCTCACCTTGGTTTTCCTCACATTTATTCTCATTCCATATTCTTTAGATGTTGTATTTCTCGAGATGCACACTTTATAATACAAGTTATAAGACTCAAAATCCCGTCAATGATTGCGAACCTGTTGGTGCTTCCATCTGAACAAGTTGTTAATAATGATGGTGGGATCGATTCCACATTCACATACCTTGCACTCCATCATCAGCCAACCTGAATATCCTTTTTATATCTCTGAAATTACACCACAGTCTTAAACCCTCACGGTATTGCATTTCTACAAACAAGTTCCTTCATAAGCCTTAATTATATCACTGTTGTTTACATATAAAAGTTAAATGTTAATTTAAAAATTTTGAGATTAATTTTGATAAGGTGAGATTCAATTTGAAAGTTTGACATTCACCTTGAAAGTTTGAGATTAATTTTGAAAAGCAGGAGATTCATTTTGAAAAGTTTGAGATTCATTTTGCAAAGTTTGCGATTCACTTAAACAAAGTTTGCGATTTATTTTGAAAATTTGAGATTAACTTTGAAAAGTTGAGATTCACTTTGAAAAGTTGAGATTAACTTTGAAAAGTTTGAGGTTAATTTTGAGTTTCACATTCATCTTGAAAGTTTGAGAATAATTTTGAAAAGTTTGAGATTCATTTTGCAAAGTTTGTGATTCACTTTGAAAATTTGAGATTAACTTTGAAAATTTGAGATTCACTTTGAAAATTTGGGATTCACTTTGAAAAGTTGAGATTAACTTGAAAAGTTGGAAATTCACTTTGAAATGTTTGAGATTAATTTTGAAAAGTTTGAGATTCATTTTGAAAGTTTGAGATTAATTTCGAAAAGTTTGGGATTCATTTTGAAATGTTTGAGATTCATTTTGAAATGTTTGAGATTCATTTTGAAAGTTTGAGATTCATTTTGAAAAGCAGGAGATTCATTTTGGAAAGGATGAGATTCACCTTGAAAGTTTGAGATTAATTTTGAAAAGGAGGAGATTCACTTTGAGAAGTAGGAGATTCACTTTGAAAAGTAGGAGATTCACTTTGAAAAGTTTGAGATTCATTTTGAAAAGTCGAGATTCACCTTGAAAGTTTGGGATTCATTTTGAAAAGCAGGAGATTCATTTTGGAAAGTTTGAGACTAATTTTGAAAAGGAGGAGATTAATTTTGAAAAGGAGGAGATTCATTTTGAGAAGTAGGAGATTCACTTTGAGAAGTAGGAGATTCGCTTTGAAAAGTAGGAGATTCGCTTTGAAAAGTAGGAGATTCGCTTTGAAAAGTAGGAGATTCACTTTGAAAAGTAGGATATTCGCTTTGAAAAGTAGGAGATTCACTTTGAAAAGTTTGACATTAATTTTGGAAGTTTGGGATTCATTTTGAAAGTTTGAGATTCATTTTGAAAAGCAGGAGATTCATTGTAGAAAGTTTGAGATCCACTTTTAAAAGTTGAGATTCACCTTGAAGGTTTGAGATTAATTTTGAAAAGGAGGAGATTCGTTTTGAGAAGTAGGAGATTCACTTTGAAAAGTTTGAGATTCATTTTGAAAAGTTTGAGATTCACTTTGAAAAGTTGAGATTCACTTTGAAAAGTCGGAAATTCATTTTGAGAAACGAAAGCCACGTGTGTTTTTCATTTTCACCAGAAATACAGTACTTGCTCATTTTGAAGGACACGTCACGGTGGTCATGTTGTCAGGAGTTCGTCGTCAGCACGGAGAAGGAATGCAAATGAACGCGCAAGAGTATGAACCTGAGATCTCTTGTAAAATTACATCAAGGCTTTAAAAACTCGCGAGCTGTAAGTTACACTTTGAAGTGAATAAAAAATAACAAACAAACCCCCTATGGCCCCCTCCCCTCATTCAGATCTTAATAAAGCATGTTTTGTGGAAAAAAAAAATCAGAAAAATTTAATCAGCGATATCTCTCCCGTTGCTGAACTTGCACTTCAAACTTTTTCAAAGTTATTTTGAAGTTTGTGTGATGATGTTTTGAAGCACATTGATGGTGTTGAAGCACATCGATGATGATGTTGAAGGCCATTGATGGTGGTGATATTTTGAAGTTTGGTTGATGATTAGATGTTTCGGCCCCAGTAAGCACATCGAGGAATGAGCAAATGGTGATCACGCATTCCTACGAACATTTGAAATCTGTTAAATTGGAATATTTTGAAGCACAGTCGTGATGGAATTTCCAATAACTCCAGGTTCTTGATTCACCCGTGTATGCGGCAGTGCCCCGAAGCTACCAGGCCTACGTTGCGCTATTATCCTTTCATTAGGGCCAAACTGGCCGCGCTCCGGCTGCACCGCGGCCCTTTTAAGGCGCTCAGACCGTTTATTTGTGTTCTTGGTTAGTTGTCGAGGTGGCCGTTTTCCCCGCGGAGAGGCCGTTTGTTGCCTTTGCCCCTCACCCGTTGAGTCTCCTCTTGAGGAAGAGGGTAAACAACCTTTATACTCCATGCTGGCGAACTCGGGACCGTGGAACGTCCGGGATTCCCGGGAAAATAAATAATCCCGAAATGATGCACTTTCGGGATATATATATATATATATATATATATATATATATATATATATATATATATATATATATATATGTAACATTTGCAAGGATGGGTGGGGTGACAGAAATGATTTGGGGTCAATAGTAGTAGGAGTAGGGGTGGAGGATGAAGGTAAACAGTTTTGGAACTTATGGGCTGTCAGCGCGTAAGTGATGGAGGTCTTTGAGTTTGAGTCCCAGGTTGAGTCAGAGTTTTTTTCACACTAGCCCCACGCATGAATTTATTCCTGTTTATTAAATTTCTGTACAAGGTTTATCTCTAATATATACACACACACACACACACACACACACACACACACACACACACACACACACACACACACACACACACACACACACACACACACACACACACACACGGTCTGCCTTGCAGGCATGGAAGATATCAGCCATTATGAAGCTTGGAGTGTTAGAGAAGAGAAGGTTCTGAGGATATCCAAAGATTCAATAGCTCATTGGGCTGTCACCATGAAAGGACGGGTGGAGAGACACAGAAATGATTTGGGGTCGATCGGAGTTGGGGTGGAGGATGAAAGTGAGCTGTTATAGAACTTATGGGGTTGATGGCTAATTTTTTGTACAAAATAAATAAATGGTCCTTTTGATCATTGGTCTTTTATTCAAGGTATCTTAGAAGAAAACATCCACGTAGTTATGTATCTGGTCTGATTTCTGGCTGGAAGTTTACCATTCATAGTGACCGATCACATTATGATGCCATCCTTGGTTGGTGTCAATTGGGAGGCGGCAAAATGCAACCGAGTCAACTGACACACAAAATATTTCAGAAAGTTGGCCAATATTCCAGCTAAAGGATCTCTTCTTACAAAGCGATAGCATGAGGTCCTCAACTTAGAATGTGCAAAGTGGATAGCCCGCTTAAAGCCCCCACCTCTCCCCAATTTAATAAATGTGTACTCCGTAATGAAGCACCCATTTCATAAAATGGCAAGGCTTTGTGAAGTCGTTAGATCATCTTCAACCGGAATTTATTTACTAAGTGTGTAAATATGGTCTAAGTTTTGACCCTACCTCCCTTTACCTACCCTTGCCCCCCTATCCTCAGTTGCTCCATACATGATTTCCCTCACCTCACTCCTTCTCCCACTAAACTTCTTTCATTTTCCTTATTATTCTTCCTCTATACCTTATTGTCGCTATTCTATAATCCTTCATTGTCTTTCTTGTAAAAATCTGGTTGTAGTTTGGAAGATTCAAATTAAAAAAAATATTGTTTGGACGACCATCAAAAAAATGGTGGGAAAATGATGGGACGAGCAACCTGTATTAATCCCCACAGCAGGCAAGGCTCAGGTCCGAAGAGGGTTCTTCGTCCAGGACTGTGCATGATATGCCAGACAGGTGCTGAGTAGCCTCCAGATGGGATGGATGGTCACTATGTGACTGCAATATGCACACAATGCTTGTGCAGTCCTAGATGAAGACCACTACTCCTTGGGCCTGGACCTCACGTACTTGGCAGCGATACAATGTTAATTTTCTCACTTTAGCCATCTCCCCCCCCCCCACCCCGATATGTCTGGTGTTGGCTTAAAGGTTTGAGTGGTGGGCTTGGGATCCTAGGGTCCTGAGCTCAAATCCTGTTCAGCTGTTGAATTAATACCAGGTGGGGTTGACTCTGCCTGTCATCCTTCCAAGGTCGGCAAAATGAGTGCCAGCTTGCTGGTATACTGTGTCGGAGTGGCGACCCGTCCAGGATTGTGCCCAATAGCCAAGGAGGCTGCTTAAGCAGCACCAATGCTCTACACAGAGCATGGTCCCAATATCCTCTTCCTCCTCCCCCCTCCAGAATCTGCAACTTGGGGGACATTCGAGCTTTATAGGAACTTAAAAAAAATGGAGTGTGTATACAGTTTGCATAATATGAATAATCACATATCATTGTGTGTTGTCAGAACTTTTTTTTGTTTAGAAACATTGTTTTTTCTTCGAAATTCTTGTGTTGACTTTGGAATTTCTTACATATATATTGTTACAGACGCAGCGTTCAGGGGTTCACCATGAGGGGGACTTCTCGGACCCTTCTCGACCTCTGGTCCCGCATGCCGTTGTGCTGTAGATAAGTTTGCGGTCTGTAAGTTTTCAAGCAACTTTGATACCTCCACACCTGGCTGGGTCGTCGCATTTTCACAAAGGCGTAACCTCTCCGGCGGTTTGGCGATGTCAATTGAGGTTGAGGTATGCACCCTCAGTGCGCATCCATCTATTTATTATGTATGGCCAAGCGGAACCATGAGTACGCCCTGGTTCATTGCGGAGCCAATCAATGGGGCAGAAGTTCCCATCTCTCGAGTCTCATACATGAAGTCAAGCCAATGGGGAAAAAAAATGAAGCAAGCAGGTTGGAAACAGTTAACAGTTCAACAAGTACATTAATTTACAAACACAACCAAGCAATCAATATAATCAGTGGCACGTCCAGTATTTACAAGAACATAAAACAATCAAGAGAGGGACAGATAGAACAGATTCTAACCCTTAGCACTTATTCCCCTTCTGCAGTCTTACTTGAACATCTACACACGACATGGTGCTGGCAGAATCATTCCGAGGTAATGTAGATGAGAAGGAAAGAAGACGCAGGCAGAGCAAGGCATTGGGTCGGCCTTTCACTCACCTCGGCAAGTGTCGACGGACATGTGCCATTCCCGAAACATGAATATGAGGAAGAAGAAGACGTAAAATACAAGTGAGAGCAGCGTGTGCTATGCAGGTGTTTAAGGAAACATGTGAAGGTGCGAATGTAAACCTTTCAAAAACAGGTCAAGAGGTCAATTGTTGATGTCTCTTCCAATGGTTATGCTCTTGTGAGTGTATGTATATGAATAGAGGTTTTTACAGGACGGCAAGAGACAAATCACATATGTCAGTGGTGGAGCGATCTTCACACGCAAGGAACTTGTGGCTCTCTCGCTCTCGCTCTCGCACCTCTGCCCCATGCACACCTGGTCACAACGCCGCCTGCTCAGCGCCACTTTGGCCCAGTCTTGGCACAGCTTGTCCGAGCTCCGGCGCGATTATGTGTGGTGCTGTATGAGAGGTTCATAAAAGAATGCAAGGGAATTTGATAGGAATAATGGATTTGTACCTGATATGTAATTTGTGAATGTTGAATGGTAATTTGGAGAAGAGAAGGAATGAAATTGTACTGTGTGGTTTATGAATGGCAACCACTGGATATGAGCTATGAATAAAAGAGGATTTGACAGGAGAATAAAGTTAGAACTAGAGGGGCATAGAAGATGAAGAAGATCGATCTAAACCCACACAATACATTTGTCCCACTACCCTCGAGACAATGGGTGGGGCCAGTCTGGCCACACATACAAACGATATAACTGACTAGGGAACTCTACGTGCCATGGTTGTTTGTTCGCCCAGCGGCCGGTTTCATAACCGTCACAATATATATATATATATATATATATATATATATATATATATATATATATATATATATATATATATATATATATATATATATATATATATATATATATATATATATAACTAGAAGGGCACTCGGAAGAGCGCATACCTCCAGCATGCAATGTCTAATCCAGTAGAACATATTGGGCCGAATACTTTTTTGAAATATCGTGCTCTATATCGTTTTTGGCTCCATCTCTCAATGGAGAAAAATCACCTTAAAAAAAATTAAATGATCATGGTATCTGGATCTGGATTCAGATCTTCACCAAAATCAAATTAATTCGTCCTTGTCATACACCCAACCTGTCTACCAAGTTTCGTCCGAATCCGTCGACAACTTTTTCAGATATCCTGCACACAGACAGACAAACAAACAGAAACAAACAGACAGAAAAGGGTGAAAACAATAACCTCCTGCCACCTTCGGTAGCGGAGGTACTATTAATAAATTAAAAGAACGTTTGTATCTTTTGTGTTTTTTGAGTAAACTTTTTGCTTATTTTGGAACATTTGTAGGTTTTTATTTCACAGAAACTACATTTATTCTTTGTGCTTTTTTTGATTGTTGGTGGTTTTATTTTTGGAATATTCGTGCTTTTTGGAAACTTGGGAACGTTTGTGCTTTTTGGGGGAACATGAATTCTTCTTGGGGGGGGGGGGGTTAGGAGGGTTTTTGCATTTCTTTTCTGAAAATAACATTTGTATTTTTTTGTTTTTGCTGTGTTAGTAAACTTTGTGTTTATTTTGAAATGCTTGTGGGGAGTTTGTGGTTTTTTTTGTTTTTTTTTGAGAAATTGCAGCATTTATTCTGGATGCTGCAAAAGTTAGAAACTGCAAAAGTTTTTCCCCCTTTTTTGTTGGAAATAGTTGTTATTTTTTGGAGCATTTGTGTTTTGTTTTTTTTTCAAAGGAATCTTCATGCTTTTTGTGATCATTTGTGCTTTTTGGGAATGTTCGTCCTTTGGGGGAACTTTCGTGCTTTTCTTTTTGGAACTTTGTGGTTTTTAGGAGCGTTTTTGCTTTTTTGGGGGAATGTTTGTGTTTATTTTGTTGTTGTTTTCTTAAACTTTGTGTTTGTTCTGGGACGTTTGTTTCTCCCACCCTCCCCTTTTTGTTAGACCTGTTTATTTTTTGGAGCATTTTTTTCATCGGAACTTTTGTGCTTTTTGGGAACCTTAATGCTTTTGGGAATGTTCATGCTTTCTGAGAATGCTCAGGCTTTTTGGGGGGAACATTCTTGCCTTTTTTGGGAACGTTTGTGCTTTTTGGGAACATTTGTGAATTTTTTTTTACATGGAACTTCGTGTTTATTTTAGGAGTTTTTGCATTTTTTTAAAAGAGCTTTTGTGTTTTTTTTTTTTTTTTAGTTGTTTCAGTAAACTGTGTTAATTTTGGAATAATTGTGTTTTTATTTTCATTGTTTGCATAAGGTTTGCGTTTATTTTGGAATCTTTGTGAGTTTTTTTTTCCTTTTTTTGTTAGAAATGTTAATTGTTCTTTTTTGGAGCATTTGTGTTATTACCTCTGCCACTGAAGGTTGGATGAAGGTTGTGTATTTACCCCTGTTTGTTTGTTTGTAAGCTGGATATCTCAAAAGGTTATGGATGGATTTGGTCAATACCGGGTGGACAGTTTCGGTGTGTGACAAGGATGAATTAATTAGATTTTTGTGAAGATCCACATCCGGATACTATATTTTTTTGTAATTATTCTAAACTACTGAGTTTTTTTCATGGTTGTTTTAGTAAGGTTGGTGTTTATTTTGGAACATTTGTGGTTTTTTAAAAAAAAATTGAAACCCTTCTGAGAAACCCATGTTTATTCTGGAATACTTGTGTTTTTTTTTCCTTTTTTGTTAGAAATGTTTGCTATTTATTGGAGTGTTTGTGGTTTTTTTTCATTGAACGTTTGTGCGTTTTGGGAATCTTCGTGCTTTTGTGAAACATATGTGCTTTTGGGGATCTTTGTTTGTGGCCTTTGGGAGTAACTGGTACCCAATGGAGCACAGAGGAGTCTGGAGCACGCTCCCACCTTTATCCGTAGGGATTATCTGCACCGACGAGTTTGCCGGCAGAGTCACTTAATTTAATCTCGGAAAACAATTCTAGTCTTTTTCTTTTTCCTACTGCTCAAGATAAGCACTGCCTGGCTATGGAATTCGCCAATTAGAGGATTTGTTTGTTACGCTGGTTCCCATTGTGCGCATGAAAAAAAACCTCCAAAACAACTCCAGCTCTTCATCCTGGGAGCATCTGCTCATCGCCCTGGATGAACCCACAAACAATCAGAACATCTGCCTCAATGCCAAAGCAACCACCAGTCACCAACAAACTCTCCCCACCCTCCCACAGCCAGAGCCCTACCAAGAGAGTCGAACATTCACAACCAGCATTAATTTGCTTCTTCGCATTGCAGTTCATCTATCATTTAAACAGCTTTTACGAATACTGTACTACAATGGCAAAGAGGAGGTGAACTGGTCAAATGGTTAACAAGATTGTTTCAATGTATGTAAAGAGCCTATATCTATCTATTATGTCTACTTTGGGGGAGTGTGTGATAAATATAGAAAAGTGAAGTTGATAAAAGCAAGAAGGAAGGCTAATAGGACAGAAAGAGGGTAGAGTGAGGGAACATTGGGAGAAAAGGGAAAATATTTAGATGGAGACAGGAGTAAGGGGAGTGGTGGATGGAGGGTGGGGGTGATATTCATATTATGTAAATGAAAAATGTATGGTCCCTAGGTTTACCAGGTGGGACCATCAAAGTCTGTAGCGAACATGAAAGGGGACCTGAAACGCTCAGACCACCTCAATGCCAATCTATCCCTTGATACCTTACAAAATAGATATGTGTCTTTTGTCCGATTTCTGAATTATAACAGAGGTAAATTTGCAATTAAAACTCGAAATCTTCTTCCTCTTCAGATTATCTGTGGCATCACACCTGGAAGTCGACCACCAGATCCGTACTGTGTATGGATTACATTGCGGTACAATTTAACTCAAACAGCAAATAATTTTCGATTGTCAACAACTATTCGATTGTTCACATCATTGGTGCTTGTATAGTAATGCAAACCAAGATGGTTTCATGCTACACCAATGGCTGAAACACCCAAAGTTTGCCAGAAATTGGACGAGGTTTGTCCGAAATACCCAAGTTTGGATCGGGCTGAGAAAATGTTCACCTTTGCATTCAGAACAATGTTACAGAGCACTGTTATGAAAAACAGAGATGGTGAGATCTTGTGGTTATCCAATACAATTGAGAGAGGATGCTATCCTCATGATTAAGTGGAAGAAATAGCTTTCACTCAAAATTGTAACACCATCTCTACCCAGCTACCAGCACATGTACACGGACGAGTTGAGCGGTGAATCAAATACCTGTTGCCATTGCCCAGCAGTTATCACAAGAGCACCTGAAAATAATTATCTATTGTCAACACAAATTTCTACAAATCAAATGAATCACCGTCTAGTTATTGTGGAGAGAAATAATGCACAGTATGCATCATCATTTACTCCTCTGAGAGGATTTGACTGAGGAGGCTAAAACTTTCAGGGTATCTCCCCCCTTGCACAGTCCACCATCAATCATCACCCCTACAATACTCACCACCATCCCACACACCCCTTCCACTCTCCTCCCATGTCTACAATTCGCCATCCACTGGGGAGGGGCGTCGACACCTCACGGGCATGATGGTGGGACACGGCACAGACACAGATGGCATCCGGAAAAGTATGAAACAGGACGATCCCATAACATACAGGACTCAGCCTGCGACAGTGGGACAAAGCATTCATTGCCCTTTTTGTCAGCCGTGCCCGTGCTGTTGGACTATGACGGGTATTTCTGGTTGAGTAATATATAAACCAATTTATCAATTAATACAAAATCCCTCCCTGATAAGTTAATAGTTGAACGGAAATAGTTGAAGTGATCATGTGACCAGTAATTTCATCTTCTGAACACGACCGCCTTCCTCTGTATTGCTCGCACAAGGCTCAAAATGATTCGGCTCCACAATTCCCCCGAAAGCGTTTCCATCACTAATTTTGTCTCCAATAGTTTCATAAAAATCCCCACTGATCAGTTTCAATATTCTGAGAACCTTTACATTTGCTAATGACGGTGGAATCAGTGTCGGAATCGAAGCTCGACATCCACTGTTTGGTTAAGTAAACCACCGTTCGGATCAATATGGCTTCAGCGTATGACGTCACTGGCGAAATCGAGAATCGACACTCCAGTGCGTTTTCAACACTTTGTAATTGGCAAAAAAAATTCAATTCCCCCCCCCCCTTCCAATTAGACCGTGATTAATGATTGCCAATGTTTTTCAGATTAAAAAAAGACATTGTGTTTGGGTTCCTTTTTAATGGTCAAGTAACAGAATTACCAAAACTAGATTATTTTACACGGTTCTTTTAAAACAATTCGAAGACTTTTGTACCAAAATGTATCGACTGCATCAAAATCTGCACTCATTACAGGGGGTCTACGGAAGGGGTTTTGACCCCCTAATATCGGTATTTGCTGTCTCCTCCGAAATTACACACACAATTTCGATGAAATTTGACCACAACATTCATCACCTGTGATGTACCAAAGTTTATCGACCGCATCAAAATCTGCACTCATTAAGGGGGTCTATGGGTGGGGGGCGGGGAGTTGAACCCCCCCCCAAAAATATGTATTTGCTGTCTCCTCCGAAATTACACACACAATTTCAATGAGACCACAACATTCCTCACCCGTGATGTACTAAAAGTGTATTGACTGCATCAAAGTCTGTGCTCATTCAGGGAGTTTATGGGGGGGGGAGTTCTGACCCCCCCCTCATAAACGGAATTTCTTCTCTTTTACAAACTACACACAGAATTTGAATGAAACTACACCAGAACCTTCATCAACTTTGATGGTCCCAAAGCTTGTTCATGGCATTGAGTAATTTGGGGTCTCAGGGGGTTTGCAGAGGGTTTTTGTGACTGTTTCTCCTGATGCAGGTGAGCTTCAGGACAGGAGGTCCTATTTTTGTAATCGGTGGGAATGGTAACAATTGTATGAAGATGTCTATGTTAAAAGTAGTTGAAGATTTGTAGTGTAGCTTGGTGTAATTGTGTATTTTATTTGTTGTGGGATTGAGATGAAAAAATGTGAAAAGATGTCATGATGGAAAAATCCACAAAAGGATTGTGGTGTTGTATTGTGGTGTCATTCCTACATTGTCATTCCTTCCTAACTTTTTTGGTTATATTTTGGGGATTGCATCCCTACATGGTTTTTCATTTTTATAAAGTGCTTTTTTGACGTGTGTGTGTGTATATATATCTACGTACAGTATATCAAGTTGTATTTTCTGTCTGTCTGTCTGTCCATCGATAGAATCGGCCCCACCGGTCGTAATCGCATCACATTGCATCGCATTGGAATCCTCTTTGAAAATGGAAATGCAAGAAAATATTTTAAAGCCTTCAGGGTAGGTGGTTCAGGGTTGGGGAAAGACCCCAATTCTCTCTATGCAAATGTGTATCATGTCGCGCCACCCGGTGGTAGGCAGTATTGCAATTCATCACATCTATAAACAAAATTCCTTCCACACAAGGAGCGGGTACCTCTGCTCGTCTGTACCTTATATGTCAATAATAATAAATGTGAGTGTGTCAACCAGTCAGCCAGTAAGTCAGTGTGTTTGTCTCCTCCATAACTCCAAAACCATGAAAGCTGCCTGAAACTTTGCATGCATACAAAGGGAGCCCCAAGGGAGTGCATGAGTGAAAACTGGGTGTTTGGGTTAATTAAAACACACATTTTGAAGATATAATCAACGGCCTTATTTAATTATATCCTTTATCAGGCACATCCTTGGTCACCTCGCTGCCCCTCGCAAGGGTCTTAATGTGCCATTTATTTTGGCCTGCTCAACAATGCCTTGACTTGGAACATGCCACAATGGTTTCTTAACAATGAAGTTTTTTTTCACTTTCCTCATTCATATCATTGAATGCCTGGTAATCATCCCTACAAATCGCTGAATACATTGCAATGCTTATAACCGCCCGGAGACGGCAGCGATCGTGCCTTTATAAAATTTCCACACATGCCATAACCTTTAGAATCTCTTAATCTTAGCCGAATTTCAGATTTTTAAAACTTCTTAGTTGACCTCTTTAGCAGTTCTGACTGCTGAAAAAGTTGTTCATTTGTCCAATTCGGACATTCAGGGGGCTTGACATTCCAGTCGTCTCTGGGTGCATGGTGTTTATATGACTGATTGGAGATTGCTATTTGCTTGCCAAGCCAGTCATTCCTTATCAACGGTTTCGTTGAAGTATTTGCTTGAGTGTTTAGGCCACTTGGTGAGTTGCTCAGTTGTTCATTTCCAAGCCTTGGCCATACACAGCAAAATTATTAGCACTATCATTCAATATATTGATCGACTTAAACAAAGTTCAAGCCGCATTTGGCCCCGCGTTGTCGTGCGGTGCTTCAGGCGGTGGCTCACTCGCTGAAAATGTGCAATTTTATTTTGATGTTTCCCCTTTTTATACGATATTTTTTCATGACACGAACCATAATTTCGATACAAATACAAAAAAATTAACGTTTCGTTTTTTTTTAGTTTCTTCAACCGTTTTGATGGAGTGCTTGCTTGGAGTACCCTTCAAGTTTCCATGGCAATATCGTGGTTCAGTTCTCCATGGAAACATATTTGGAGTTAGGAAGGCAAAATATATATGATGAATACAATGAGTAACAAATAGGACCGTCTGTCCTGAAGCTTACCGGGATCAGGAGCAACAGTCACTAAAATCCCATGCAGACTCCCTTAGACTCCGATTTTTTTTAATGCCTTGAACAAACTTTGAGAAATCAAGGTTGATGAAGGTTGTGGTGTAGTTTCATTGAAATTCTGTGTGTAGTTCGGAGAAGAGAGCAAATACTTATTTTTGGGGGTCAGAACCCCACCTCGTAGACCCCCTTAATGAGCGCAGATTTTGATGCAGTCGATAAACTTTGGTCCAACACAGGTGATGAATGTTGTGGTCAAGTTTCATCGAAATTGTGTGTGTATTTGATTCATCACAGGTGATGACTGCTGTGGTCAAGTTTCATTGAAATTGTGTGTGTAGTTTTGGAGAGGACAGCAAATATCTATTTTGGGGGGAAACCCCCCGGCCCTCCCATAGACCCCTTCACTGCAACTATATCGTATGCCACGCTACATACTTTAGTCTCAAGCCCTTACATAGCTTGTACAAGCAACGACACAACACACTGATGATATGCATATACCCTTTTGACACCCATCATTCTCCATTCTTCCTTCACATTCTTCCTTAACTCTCTTGTGAAAATCCATGTGATGATGTGACCATTGCACACTGACCCTTTGGGGTGTTTTTTTTTTAATTCTAATTATTCGTATGCAGCCGGTGGCTGCAAAGCTGCATCACTTTCTGGGTTGTGTTGCTGATGCAGTTCTCCCCACCGTTACCAGCTAGCTGGTACTCATTTTGCCGACCTCGGAAAGACGACAGGCTGAATCAACCCGCCTGGTGTTAATTCAACGGTAAAATAAAAAGCTTCTTCAACTCAAGACCAGAGGCTCTTAAACCAGCCACCTTAACCGTTCAGCCAACACCAGGTTCCTTTACATCTGATGATTTGAATTTTTTTTTCGGCACACCTGAGAAGTTTGAGTTCAGGTGCTGTTAAAAGATGTTACTTGTATTCCGACATTAGTGTTTGGTGACACAGGTAGATTAAGTGAATGGGGTGTGGTCAGGTCACAGGTATGATGGACCAACCTACCACCTGCGTCTAAGCTTACGTTCGCATACAGTATGCCCTTATATCTGTATGAGAATCTGCACAGTGTGAACTTAGCATTGCATCACCTGTTCGACAGATTTGAATCCAGACAGTCTCAAAGACTCTGGGAATAACGTTCCTTTAAATCACTTGTCTACCATTCGATTTTTCTGCTTGACGTGACGTTAAGAACATTTAGGTCTCCAAAATGGTCTTGAGAACAACAAGAATCACAGATGTCCGAATCGGAAGATACGGAGGAAGTACACTTAACTTTCAACTGTTCAGACTGGATTCTATTCTTGATGGAGCTACAAACTGTTTAATTGGTGTTCCATAGGATGATGGATGTTGCATCACAGTGTGTCATCCCTCGGATGGACGTTAAACTGGGTGTCGGTGTCAGCTAGCATTGGTCTGTGGACGTCGAAGATCCCACGATGATTTTGACGAAGAGTCTGCAATTTCAATCCCACTTTGTAAATTGCTGCCCTAACCTACAGGGGGCACTACATCAGCAGTATAGTTCCCCTCCCACCACCAGGAGTGATAGATTAGGGATTGCACATCAGAAGAGTCAGTCCTGCCCAGATGTAAAATTATCCACTAAAATGTTTGTGGTTTGACTGCTTGTAAGTCAGCAGATTGCCATCTTGCCAAGTTTGAAAAAAAGATGGCACCTTGTCTTGGTACGGCCAATCCGAAGGCAGGTTGTCACAGATGTTGAACCTGACGAGCTCAAAGGATTGCGCCTTTTATTGAGGTTGATCAGAGACATAATCGAGAAGGTTTGACAACTGATCCTCATGGTGGGATAAAGTGTGAGCTTAGGACTTTCTTGCAACGAAAGACGTGTTCCAGGTTGGTGCAGATTTGCTCCAGGGAAGCAAAGTGGTCAATGATGGGTTAGCCAAGAATGAGGTTGGTCCTAAAAACTGTTTTGCAGCAGAGTAGCCTCTCTCCTGTGAGATGCAGTGCATCCATCCATCCATTGTGAGGTTGACGTGCATGAAAGAGCGGGAGGGAGGTAGATGGATCGGAGCGTATCCTGGACGTCTGCACCACATAGTTCACCAGCTGACAGCAGACAATATTTCAAATGGGAAATGTTCATTGTGCTGAATGAAAGCACTGAAGGAGTGTCTGTGTGTGTGGCTCTTTTCTCAACTTTTCTCAAAACCCCAACTCTTCCTTTCTCAATATCAATTTCCCCATTTGCGACTCTATACTCACAAGGGAAGGAAAGGGGTTCTTGCCCACTTTACTCTACATTTCACAAGTTCAAATTCATGACTAAGGGATAAAACAGTTAATGTTGAACATAATTGTTCATATATTACAGGAATGGGATGCTGTTGACTGTGATGGAATCCACATTCACTTTGTAGCTTTAAGCACTAGAGGGCATTAGGTGAGGGGAGGAAACCGTGCAGTACAAAGGTGATTGTGCAGAACAATGCATCAGACAAAGAAAAAAGTTCGTATATTTATTACGTACACGAAAAATTCCTTTATTATAATTTCCACACTATTGAACACCATCATCCAAGATCGCCTACATTTGCCATTGACGCCTCCACCATAACCAGCAACCATAGCAAACAGCCACAATGAACAATCCCCACCACAACCACCACGACAGAACTCACCGTAATGAAACCGCTGCCATCACTCAGCCACGGTCACCACCGACGACCGCCCACTCCGCCTTTTGGGACTGACAGGGAACGGGGGAGAATTCCCGACCAAGTTGTGAAGTTAATGCTGGGGAATACCGGCCAAGTTGTCCCAGTAAGTGGTCTACCATGTTTGTATCTACAATGGCGAAGGTGTCGTCCATGTACCTGTTCCAATATCACAGAAGCCAATTATCATGAGACTCAAATATTCTTGGTTCGAGTTCCTACATCACCAAATTCGTTAACAACAGCAGAGACCGATGAACCCAGAGCTGCGCCAAATATTTGTCGGTAGTGTGCACCGTCATAGATGAAGGTCGCGCTGTTCAGACACATCTCCAGCAGGGGAGCAACATCCTTAGGTGTTGGTTGGCTATTCTGACAAGCTATTTTCCAATTGTTTGAATGTTTGAACCGATCGAGCATGACGCTCACTACTGGATACCCTAGGATATTGATGAAAAGTGAAACCACATCGAAACATACCATTGTCTCATCTTCTTTGATTCTGGGACAACTTGGCCGGGTATTCCCCAGCATTAACTTCACAATGGAAATTCAAAAAGAAAGCAGATTGGCCTTTTTGGATGTGGAGGTTCACTGTAAGCCTGACGACTCCCCAAAGACTTCGGTTTACAGGAAACCAACTCATACCAGTAGATTACTGGATTTTAACTCCTGCAACCCAATCTCCCACAAACGCAATGTAGCATGGATGTTAGCAGCTCGGGCATGGACGCTGGTCCTCTTCCAAAGCCGAGACAATTAAAGAAATCAGATTAGTTGGAGGAGTCCTGCTCAAAAATGGGTACAACAAGGGGATACTCCCCACCGTGGAAGAACCAAAACGGACAGAACGGAAGGAGCAAGACATACTTGGGCATTGTGTACTGCCATATTACCCAGGTCTTTCTGAAAGGATTGGCAGGATCGTTCGTGGCTCACCGATTGGCAGAGCCTACAAACCTCTACGCACCATCCGTAGTGTCATCTCAAAACTAAAGGACCCAATAAGAACTGGTGGTAAATCTGGAGTCGTTTACCATTCATCATGCAAAGATTGTGGCCAATTCTACATTGGTGACACTGGAAAAAATTTTATAAGAAAGGCGAGATGAACATGATAGAGCAATTAGGATTGGAGAGCTGACCCAGTCAGCCACAGTACGTCATTCCCTGCAATGTGGCCACAAATTCGACTTGATGGGACCCTTGTCTTGGACACTACATGTAACAAACGACACAGGTTGATTTTGGAAGCATGGTACGTGAAGAGCCGAGAGGGTGGTCCAATTGGGGAGACTGTGGACAAACACACACAATACCTTTCTTGGCTTCACGCTGTCGAAAACCAAGGCATTTAGAATCATTGGAATCTCACACGATGAGGCTGAGTCTTTGGGTCTCTCACTCTCTCACCGCAGGCAGGTCGGTGGTCTGTCTGTGTGGCTTCTACCTTCTTCTCTCCAGCCTCACCCCCCCTGTCTGTCATGCCCCTCCCCCCCCATAATTCCGCCGGGCGCTCAAGGTCCGCCAGCAAACCCCTTCTGGTAAAACTACCAAAATCAAGAATCACTACTTTGCTTCACTCTTTCATTCCTCTCTTTCCCTGCCTTTGGAACAAACTCCCATTCCATCTTCAATCCCATTCTTCCCTCCTTGTCTTCAAAACAGCTGTTCACCACCCTCTCTTATATTCCCCCATCCAAAACTACGATCTTTTCTACCCCCACTAATCCAGTCCAAACCCACCTCGTTCAAATTCCCTGCTTTCCTTCCTGAAAGTCCCTGTAGTGTCCATCTTGTTTACTTTGTGTACCCCGCCCCATCCCTCTCCCTTCCACAGATCTCCCCTTGTCTGGTCCACATTGTTTTTTTTTTCCTTCCCTCTCCCACCCCTCTTGTCTCCTGCTCCCCTTGTTGTACATTCTGTGTTAGATATCTTAGACACAACCAACACCTCATCATGCCCAACCCGAACATGAAACCAGCCATGTTCGTGCCCCAGAAACACAAAAACAACAAGCGCACACATGTGCTCATCGCCATCCATACAACACAAGATCACATGGAAGTAAAAACAAAACAAACTAGAGGGGGAGCACTCGGTAGAGTGCAAAACCTCCGCCGCCAATACTGCTGGGTCACTCAAGTGAACCTTATATCTTAGGGCCCTGTCACACCGAGACGTTTTAGGCAGCAATGGCAACGTATAAAAAATTTATGTAAAACGCTGGCGTACGCTGAAATTTTGATGTTTTTTTTAAAGTTTTTGGCGTATTCATAACGTGTTGATCGTTTGCATAACATATTAGTAACGGGCACAGAACGTTTCGTTGTGTTATACATAACTTTTACCAACGAATGCTTACCTTGTGGTCGGCGTTCAAAACCTATGACAAACGAGAGTTTAACTTACCCTTTGCGTGCTATACGTATCGCCGGCGAACTCGTGGCATAACCAGTTAAGAACTTGCCGGACGCCGATTGAAATCAAAACTGCCTGAGAATTTTAAGTGTCAACATCGCAGTCACACCTTGACGATTTTGCCAGCGTATGCCATTCTATGAAAAATGTGTTTCCAACGCTTGGCACTCGTCAGATACGCTACAGGTAAGTTGTGTATACGTTTAGAGTATGCTGGAAATCATTGAAGTACGCTGGCATATTACCTAGTCCGTTTGGTACGTCGTGAAATTTCAAGCATGCTGAAAATTTTAAGACGTAGTCGACGTAAGGCTTACACATTTAGCATGCGTTGGCATCTGTTCCTAGCACGTTCCACGATCGTTTAAACACGGCGAACACACGTTACTTGGAGGTTACTCATAAGTCGAAGCACGTCAAGGTAATGGCCAACATACTTGAAACCAAATTTCTAATCGATGAGTAACGTGCTTTGAACAAATGACTAGCGTCAGCTTAGCCTATGTTTAACGTGCTTGGAAACTATGAGTAACGTGCATTGAAACTATGTATAACTGGCCTTGAACCAATGACTGGCGTGCTATGAACGTAAGAGTAACGTGCGTTTTCCCTATGAGTAGCATGTTTTGAACCTAAGTGAGTAGCGTCAGCTTCGCCTATGTTTAACGTGCTTGGAAACTATGAGTTACGTGCATTGAAACTATGTATAACTGGCCTTGAACCAATGACTGGCGTGCTATGAACGTAAGAGTAACGTGCGTTTAACCTATGAGTAGCATGTTTTGAACCTAAGTAAAACGTGCTTCTAACCTTTGAGTAACATGCTATGAACCTATTTGTAACGTATGTAAAACGCACATTGTCGTATGTAGACGAATTAAATTGACGTCTTCCTGACAACCATAGAACTTACTGAGAGTGTTTCTAACTTACATCTACCGTGTACTGGCGTACTGGCAGCGTTTAGGGGAATTGGTATATACAAATGGGCTTCACAATAAAAACCCATCATTGTTCCAGACTCCATGGTGAGTCGATGTGAACGCCGGTAGTATCAATAGTAGCAGTACTATTACTAGTAGTAGGTGTGCGTGACAGTAGTAGTAGTAGTAGTAGTAGTAGTAGTAGTAGTAGTAGTAGTAGTAGTAGTGGTAGTATCATTGGTAGGAGCTGTATGTCTATGTCAGTGAGCTGTATGTCTATGTCAGTAGTAGTATGTGAGCATGATGTGGAGGCTGTGGGGGATGATGGATCCTCGTTGCATCAACGAATAGGAGAATACTTTGCACCATTGTTCGATGTTCTGTAAGGGATAATTTTTTTTCCTCATTCCGAAGATGAAATATTTCTTTGTTTTACTATGGAAATTATTAAAAAAGACTTTGACAAATGCATAATGTACTCGTAATGAACACAGAACGCTTCGATAACTCAAAGATTAGTTATACCAACGATTGCTTATCGTGTTTTAGGCGTCCACAGCCTATGCCCAACGATAGTCGAGCGCATGCATAACGTGGGAGGGCATCGTTTACGATTTCGTGACGTTTGCTATCCATTGACTGCCACTAAACTATTTTAATAAACGGCTGTCATTCGCCTATTGTTTTTTGAAGCTGGTGCAAGGCAATTCAAATCGTTTCCATTGAACGAGTTAACTTGCTTCCACTGGACTATTGAAATGATTTAATAATAATGCTTGGTTATCCTTGGACCCACTCTGGCTAGAAGCTCGTCTAACATCTCTGGGGGCATTCGCAGGAAGTTCATGAAGGATGCATGGTCCTCGTTCCGGAGTTCCACCATGAGCTGGTCATATATGCCGTAATGGCATCGCCTCCCGATCCATGGTCTGACCCAGTTCCTTCTCCTCCGTTCACGTCTTCTTCTCCCGGCTCTATTGGCACGCAACTGGTGCAGTGTCAACTCGATGAGGTCATGTTGATGTTCGAGGACAGGTAGGTGTTGTCGTCTCAGCCTTGCCGTATCCTCCACCTCTCGGAATGACTTGGACATGTACTCACCACGAAGTCTAAAAAAAGACAGGTTCCTCCTGCGAAGGCCTTTTTTATATACCAATTCCCCAAATCGCTGTGAATATGTCATTCTACGTCAGCTGTTTGTTAGAAACGTGTTCAGTAAGTTTTGTGGTCGTCATGAAGACGTCAAATACGTATTTGTTCGTAGGACATGCTCTACAAATAATTCCCAAGCACGTTACTCGTAGATTATAAATAAGTCGTGGGTTCCCGAAACATTACTTTGATGTGTTTCGATGTCTGACAAACTTTCTAGTAGCGCATTGTGAGCTGTGAACAATGTTCGTGTAGTGTGCTTATAAAACGTTACCGAGAGTTTATGAATAAGTTTCGGGTATGCAAATGTTACCTCAATGTGTTTCCACATATGAGTAACATATAAATAACGTGTGTCAACGATCGCATAACGTGCCTAAACCTTATGGCCAGCGTAGCGGAACGTGTGAGCCAAACGCCGAGTACGTCGTAAAATTTTAAGCATACGAAAAGTTGAGAAAAACCACAAAGTTCAACGATTAAAGCCAGCGTACTATGACTTATGGCAGTGTTTTTCAGCGTGCTCTAAATGTATACAAAACCTACCCATGACGTATTCGACGTGTGCCAGCGTATTAGGCAAATTTTTCATAAATCGGCATTGGTTGGCTAAATCGTCAAGGTGTGACAGCTCCCTTTATTCATTAAATATGATGTCAACAGTGCTGACAGAGTTATAGTTCTTTTCTCCACCATTTTTTTTGGGGGGGGGGGGGTTGGAAATCACTTAAAACATGAAAAAATGCAAAACAAAAAAAAAATCGAAATTTTGTTGAAAAAAAATTGCAAATTTTTTTTCTCAAACTATTTTTTTTGGGGGGGGGGGGGTTGGAAATCACTTAAAATATGGAGAAATGCAAAAAAAAATTTTTTTCTCTATCAATTTTTTGGGGGGGTTGGAAATCACTTAAAACATGTAGAAATGCAAAAAAAAATTTTTTTTTTCTTTCAATTTTTTTTTTTGGGCAGGGGGTCCAAGTCCAAAATTTAAAGGCATGATCCTTGGACCATACCTAAGCCCCCCCCCCACCAAGTTTCGTCGAAATCCGTCGAGGAGTTTTTCCGAAATACTGTTCACAAACAAACAAACAAACAGAAAGGGGTGAAAACAGCAACCTCCATCCATCTTCGAAGATGGCGGAGGTTAACAAAACCTCCACCGCCAATACTGCTGGGTCACTCAAGTGAACCTTATATCTTTTTCATTAAATATGATGTCAACAGTGCTCACAGAGTTATAGTTTGCAACTTTCCCTTTTACTTTTAACTTTTACATTCTCAATTCATTCATCATTACTAGATTCCTTGAGACAGAAATTGATTTTACTTGGGTATATCCACCTGAAGTTCCAAAATCAGCCGCAATTATAATTTTGCCATGTTTTTTTTGTTGGAAATCACTCATAACATGAAGAAATGCAAGAAAAAAAAAATAGAAATTTTGTTGGAAAAAAAGTTGCAAATTTTTTTTTTCTCTAACAATTTTCTTTTTTTGGGGGTGGAGGGGGGGGGGTTGGAAATCACTTAAAACGTAAAAATGCAAAAACAAAAATTCAAATATTTTTTCAAAATGTCCGCTATGGCACCCATATTGGACTTTGGACTAAGTCCAAAATCTAATGGCATGATCCTTGGACCATACCTAATCCACCCACCAAGTTTCGTCGAAATCCGTCCAGGAGTTTTTCCGTAATACTGTTCAAAAACAAACAAACAAACAAACAAACAGAAAGGGGTGAAAACAGTAACCTCCGTCCGTCCATCTTCGATGGCAGAGGTTAAAAAAGAGCAGACCAGCCCATCGATGATGTGGTTTGACGTGTTTTGCTTGAGGTTTGCAAGAAAAAATATAAAAACACTCCTCCATTTCACCTCGAGCACCAGCATGCGACTGGAAATGAGCGGTCGTATCGGAATACAAACTGGACACGTGCAGAGGCTCGGGGTCTGTTGGCCTGAGGAAGCCAGCTGTGAAGTGGGTGAAATGTCACCTGAGACCGGGTCTGCTCCTGCTTATTGCTGAAGTCAGCGGAGTCGATCGAGATTACTTTTCGTTGGAAGCACCTTCTTCTTCTTTAAAAATGTGTCATCCCAACCACGACAAACATATATATATATATATATATATATATATATATATATATATATATATATATATATATATATATATGTAAACATATAGGTATATATACATATATATTGTTACGGCTGTGGAAATTCGCAAACCACCATCCAGGTCCCGTAGGTGAGGTATCTCTTAAGTAAATGTGTAGTTAGCCCCAAACCCGTTGTTTAGAGGGAATTAATGTGATTCATTCGGGCTGCGACGCTTTGAGATAGGCGTTTTTCTGTTCTATCTTTATTTTGAACCAACCACGTCTCAACCGCCATCACACATCAACCACCAACAACAACGCCGCTTCACAACAACCACAACCACACCTGCCTCTCAACAACCACGCCATCCTCACCACTCCACCAGCAACCGTCAACATCTCCACGAACACAAAAGGGGAACAACAACAACTCCCACCCCGGTTTTTATGGTAAACAAGAATGACGGTTGGAAACTCAACTCCCGCCCCAATTTCTCTTGTGGAATGTTCCCCCCCACCCCCCCCCCCGCGTGCCGCGAAGGGAGGGCGGGGTGCCGGGGAAATAAAAGGGCGCACGGAGGTGCCGCTAATGGAAGTCAGGTCAGAGGAGGTCAGGTCAGGGCGGTCGGTGAGAGTGTCAGTATCAGTCGGCGGTTCGTGGTCTTCTGCCCATCTGGGTCTTAGAGAAGCGGTCAGTAGAGCGACCCGCTCGTTGGAGCTTGCAGTTGGTGGAGAGTTCGGACGTCGCGGAGGGGACGCGGACTGGAGGTGCCGCTCTGCCAGCTGTGTCGCGCGGACCTGCGCGTTCGTACAAGAAGCGCCGGAGAGAGCTCGCCCACCATCGCACCGCGAGGGTGCAGGTAACCTGCAACGGTCTCGTGGGTCTCGTTCGGTCTGCCAAGTCCCACACCATAAAGGCCCACGGGCCCCGTCTGCCCCCTTGTCTTTGAGGGTGGCCTTTTCTTTTGTTTTTTTGAATGGATCTTGTGGCGCCGTGTCTTTTAAAGTAAAACTGTATAAGTTGCCGTGTGTTCGCGTATTCGGTTAGCTCTGCATTGTTGTTTTTGTTTTAAATTGATATATGTGTGATCTTCGTGTGTCGTGTAAATAAAGTGCATTATGTTGAATTGTTCCCCGTTTCGCTGCGTCCTTTCCTTCGTTTGAATCTCCATCTTGCTTCACGTAAAGGGTTTGTAGTGGGCTCAATACGCCCGATAATTAATCGGAACCGTCGAGGCCGACAATAACACCGCTCGGTTATCCCGATAGCGCGGAACGGACCGCTTAAGCGGCCCATGTCCGGAGTCGACCTGCGGCGAGGTGCGATCGCCCAGTCTACCATCCGCGTGGGTACTTAGGTAGATCGAGTTTGGCGAACAACCCCACCCCACGCAGGGGTCGATTAGCACGATCGTGGTGAGGCCGAAAGGCCCACCCGTGACTAGCTCCCGGCGTTAGTCCGAGAGGTTCACGACAGAATTGTCCGTCCGGTGGGCGACGTACCGCGATTCGAGTTACGTGGCCGATCGCACGCCGGCGGGCGCGAATTCACAACAATATATATATATATATATATATATATATATATATATATATATATATATATATATATATATATATATATAAAAGCATTTTTCAGTATATATGTGTGTATATATATAAATATATATGTAAACATATTTAGGTGTATATATATATATATATATATATTTATATATATATATAAAAGCATTTTTCAGTATATATGTGTGTATATATATAAATATATATGTAAACATATTTAGGTGTATATATATATATATATATATATATATATATATATATATATATATATATATATATATATATATATATATAGTCTATATATTGTTGCGGGGCTGGGCGTTGGCTGAGAGCACGACCGCTAGATTGAGCTGCGGAGTCTGCTCCACCGATCACCTGGAATGTATAGGTCGTCACCCCGGAAAACTCCAGAGCCGACGGGTCCTCTATCGGACCGAAGTTCGCCAATGAGGTCGACCACGTGGGGAAGGGTCGATTGCCAATTTCAATTTACCTAAATACCCACGTGGTCCAACTACCGGGGAAATTCACCCTTGGCCGACTCTGTCCGAATCGAGTCGCAATCGCCGACTCGGATCCGGCATAACTGAGCGGAATTACCAAAGTTGAGCCGGACGAAATGACAATTTACCGGCCTGAACGGCCGTACTAATTCTCAAACACGCGTCATGTCGAACCAATGGAGGAAAGGACACGAACGAGCTGATACATTGAACAAATGGGGTTTATTTGTACAACAATAATTGGGAGACAAGGGAAGCACGTAAGAAGCAGAGTTAAACCGAATATTAATAAATGCACGTATATACAGTCAAAAAGCACTTATACAATTCACTACTTAGCAGAGGGGCCCACTGACACAGACACACAAACACACCTAAATAATCGGACCAAATGGTCTTGATTCGGACCTCGAGCCCGGAGGACAGTCGGGCTGAAGACCAGTGTCTGTCTTGGACCTTTCCACCTCGTGTGGTCTTCAAGCTGACTCGATTCACGGAGGAGGAAGAGGAGAACGACAGCCAAGACGATCACCAAAAACAACCTCTCCACGATGAAAACTTTGACCAACCAGACGACCACCAAGGTCACGACGATGACCAAGACAAGTGCGCTCCCTGTCCGAATGCCTGTGCCCTTATTCACCCTGTCTCTGGGGGTGGGGGGGTGACGTCTCTGCCCTCCCTGCTCTTCCTCACTGGACCGTTTGGGCATGCAGAATCGCTCAACGCCCTCTCATTCGCCAAAACGGGTGGCAAGCTCGTCGATTGGCCCGGGGCGAACACTCCATCTGGCTAAGGCGGAGTCTCGAGCTGAGGTGATGCGATCCCGGATTGGGCAAGGGGCACACCCCTCCCATCCTGGGCGGTGCCTTGAGCTGGAGTTGATGAAAATCTCCGCCCACATTCGTGGTTGAGCGCAAGAAGACAATGGCGCCAGTCAGAGCGAGCGGAATGTGTAAAAATAAAAGAAAAACCACATCAAAGTAACTCACAGTGCATTTACATTTAATCACCCTTAGACAAGGGACGGGACCCTAACTGGCAACATGTACTTACCGTTATAACTGAGCTCTAGGGCCTGAATGTTGTGTGCGATAGGTTTCCAAATCTGCAACTATATATGTATATATATTCTTTCCGCAGTGTGATCATCATTGGTGTTGGACATACATACATACTGTGTATAATATATATTTATATATATATATATATATATATATATATGTATATGTTTGTATATATATATATATATATATATATGTATATATATATGTATATTGTATATGTATATTTATATATATATATATATATATATATATATATATATATATATATATATATATATATATATGTATATTGTATATGTATGTATTTATATATTTATACATATATATGTGTGTGTATATATATATATATATATATATATATATATATATATATATATATATATATATATATATATACACACACACATACACTACATGGGCAAAAGTATGTGGACACTTGATCGTCCAACATCTCATTCCAAAATCATGGGCATTAATATGGAGTTTGTCCCCCTTTGCCGCTATAACAGCCTCCACTCTTCTGGGAAGGCTTTCCACAAGATGTTAGAACATTGCTGCAGGGATTTGCTTCCATTCAGCCAAAAGAGCATTCGTGAGGTCGGGCACTGATGTGGGGTGATTAGGTCTGGCTCACAGTCAGCGTTAGAATTTATCCCAAATGTGTTCGATGTGGTTGAGGTCAGGGTTCTGTGCAGGCCAATCAAGTTCTTCCACACTGTTCTCAACAAACCATTTGTGTACGGACCTCGCTTTGTGCATGGTGGCATTGTCATGCTGAAACAGGAAAGGGCCTTCCCCATACTGTTGCCACAATGTGAGAAGCACAGAATCATGTAGAATGTCATTGTATGCTCCTGCGTTGATTTCCCTTCACTGGAATTAAGGGACCGAGCCCGGACCATGGAAAACAGCCCTAGACTATTATTCCTCCTCCACCAAACTTTACAGTTGTGACGATATTCATTCAGGCAGGTGGCGTTCTCTTGGCATCCACCAAACCAAGATCCGTCTGTCAGACTGCCAGATGGTGAAGCGTGATTCATCACTCCAGAGAATGTGTTTCCACTGCTCCAGTGTCCAATGGCGGTGCGCTTTACATCACTCCAGCCGATGCTTGGCATTGCGCATGGTCATCTTAGGCTTGTGTGTGGTTGCTCGGCCATGAAAACCCATTTCATGAAGCTCTCAATGAACAGTGCTTGTGCTGATGTTCCTTCCAGAGTCAGTTTGGAACTCGTGAGTGTTGCAACCGATGAGATGATCTTTCTGCACTACACGTTTCAGCACTCAGCGGTCCCATTCTGTGAGCTTGTGTGACCTACGACTTCACGGCTGAGCTGTTCCTCCTCCTCGAGATTTCCACTTCACAATAACAGCACTTACAGTTGACTGGAGTAGCTCTCGCAGGGCAGAAATTTGATGAACTGACTTGTTGGAATGGTGGAATCCAATGACGTTGCCACGTTGAAAGGCACTGAGCTCTTCAGTACGGCACATTCTACTGCCAATGTTTGTTCATGGAGATTGAATGCATGTGTGCTTGATTTTATACACCTGTCAGCAATGGGTGTGGCTGAAATAGCCGAATCCACAAATTTGAAGGGGTGTCCACATACTTTTGGCGATGTCGTATATACGCAGGCCACTTGCCAAGGGGGGTGTTTCGTCAATGCGAACGCACCCCTTTTTTGCCTTTCAAAAAAAAATTTCAACTAAACATCTTTCAAATATTTTTTCCGAGTATTAGAAAGAAAGTATAAGTAAATACTGCACTTTTCTGAACTAATTCAATCCAAACAAGCCTCCAAAGTGTGGGAAAGAGGATGTCCCTGGACCCCTTTAGCATGGCATGCTTTTCGTGCATAGGTCACAGATAATCAAGTTGATTTACACTTTTACATTCACACAATCCCTTTTGAAAATACTTGCAGTCTGCAAGTATGTCCAACACATATATAAATGTATATCACCTTGGAGACTTGCTATGTTTCAGGAATTATTGTCAGGGCAATGCATGCTTAAGAGAAAAGCATAGGAGCCCTTGTGATGCTCAATTAAACGACATTGAATTTACTATTTCTCAGCTCATGTATTTCTCTCCCTAAGTGTAATGTTGATCCAAATTGTGCCCCAACTCCTGCCAGTCGTGGCACCCCATCAGTAAAGCAGCGTCGTGTTCATCCTATAAATGTCAGTTTAAGGATCCCGGGAATCATTGCCGGAATCACAGGCCTTGTTTGAAGTGCTGCTTGTTTTGACTGAATGGGATGTGGTGTCTCACACAAAGGGAAGGCCTGCACTGACCCGTGAGAAGGGCAGGCATACTTGGGCCTTGTCAGAGGTGGCAAGCAGACGTGGTTCATCAGTCACCGGCTGCTCTCAAGCTTCCGAAAGCAGCCCGGATTCCCGAAAACTTCTGTTGCGTCTCTCCGTTTGTTGTTTGCCGTGATTGCAAACTATCCAATATCCCATACTACTAAAAATTATTAGATATTCCACATATACCAAATAATAATTAATGTTGTCAAAGTAATTAAAATTTGCTCTACTACATTCATTGTGTAATTTAGACGATACATTTTTCATTATTTTCCAATTGTCGAAGTCAGATACGAGATGTTGTACATATGACGTGTAAGGATAAGGTATTACGCAAAGGAATATGGTTCAAATTATGCAAGGAAAGAGACGCAGGAGACAATTTGGCACAAAAAGAGACACGAGTGTGTAATTTCGGTTTTAGCCAGAGTTTTCAAGGCTGAATAGTGTGAAAATACAGAATGATTTTGCTTCATGGATCTAATCCAGATAAACGGATGAGAAATTTGCATAATTACCTCCAAAACCGAAGGTGAAGGAGGTTATGTTTTCAACCCTTTCTGTCTGTTTGTCCGTTTGTCTGTTTGTCTGTGTGCAGGATATCTGAAAAAAATTGCAGACGGATCCGGATGAAATTTTGTGGACAGGTTGGGTGTGTGATAAGGCCGAACTGATTAGATTTTGGTGAAAATCGGGATCCGGATCCGACTACTAGAATTTTTAAAATGATTCTTCACAATTGAGAGCTAGGGCTAAACCAATATATAGCATGATATCTCAAAAAGTTTCTGATAGATTTGGACGAAACTTGGTGGAAACGTTTGGTGTGTGGGGAGAACGAATTGTTTCGATTTCGGTGAAGATCTGAATCCAGATCTGGATATGAGAATTATTTAATTTTCAAAGTGATTCTTCACCATTGAGAGAAAGGACCAAAAATGATATAGTACTGTATAGCATGATATATCAAAAATATAATGGGCCCGATATGTTCTCGTGGATCAAGTATTACATGGTGGAGGTATGCGCTCGACCGAGTACCCTTCTCGTTTTTGTTGTTCTTACAGTTGTAGTTGTTTTGAAGATTGCATCTGTTGAGGTAATATTGTTACGGATTTGGAAACCTTGTGCACACAAACAGCCAGAGTCCCTGTAGTTCAGTTATTTCGGTGAGTATGTGTTTATAGTTCGAATCCCACCTTCTGTCTAATCGGAATTTCGTGTGTGCGCTTCGAGTTATTTTTTAGTTAGGTTTTTACAACAACTATGACAACAACTACAACAACGCCACCGTCCCTCACTCAACCCAGTCGCCATTTCCCACGTGTTTTTGGCTGAGGGGGTAGGTGGAGCCTCCGTCGCTCCACATCGAAGCTCCGCTCCAAGGAAGGGCATGGACCATTTCCTCCAGCCAATGAGCGGAGGGCGAGCACCACGCGCGCCCCAGCCAATCAGGAGGCTGACCACCAGTCGTCCGACAACCCCTCGTCCAATCAGGAGGTGAGGGGTGAGAAAAGAAACCCCTCCCACCTCAAGAGAGAAAAAGAGACGAGAGGATGGTAGACAGGAGTGTTTGTGGCAATTGCGGTGCGGTCTGTGGTCGTTGTTGAGCGGTCTGCAGTCCTGGTGGTGATTGCGGCGCGGTCTGTGGTCATTATGGTGCGGTCTGCAGTCTTGGTGCTGACAACGCCAAGGCCGTGGGTTCGAGCCTCACCGTGGTGGTTCGGGGTCGGTGTGACCGCACGAGGCGGGACAGGTACCCTGGCCCAGCTCTACAAAATAGACCCACAGGGTCCAGATTATTGTATGTGTGTGTGTGTGTGTGTGTGTGTGTGTGTGTGTGTGTGTGTGTGTGTGTGTCCGTGGGCCCCGTCTGTAAGTCAAATTGTATAAGTGTTTTCCTGTCCTTGTAAATTACATTTTCTTATTCAGATAACTCTGCTCTTTTTGTGCTCCCCTCCCCGATTATTGTTATAAATAAACCCCTGTTAAATGTACCAGCTCGTTTTCTGTGCTTTCTCTCATTGGCCTAGCGAGGTGCGTATTGAGAAATAGTAAAGCCGTTTATGCCGTAAATTGTTCATTTGTTCCGGCACGGCTTTGGTAACTTCCGCTCGGTTACGCTGGATCTGAGTCGGTGATAGCGACTCAATTCGTTCAAAGTCGGCCGAGGGTGTGGTTTCCCTGGTAGTTGGACGGCGTGAATACTTAGGTAAATTGGAATTAGACAAGTGGACCCTACCTCACGCCGTCGAAATATTGGCGACCACCATCCTATAAGTGACCCGTGAACTTTCGGAGTTATCCGAGAATGACGACCTAAATTCCGGGTGTTCAGTGGGAGACGACTCCACTGCTCCACCGAGTGGTCGTTCATCGCCACCGAACCCCGGCCCACAACAATATCATGTAAGCTACTAAGGGAAGCTGTTTTTTGTTTACAAATTTCTCCCCTTACCGTTCATCATCCCCAGGGAAAGTCTAATTTGTTGGACTGTATTATATATTGCAATAATTCATCTGATGTTATTCACAAGTTTGTGTTTATTGTCACCCTCTTTTGTGTGATGAGTGCTCAAGATTTTGTGTGTAGCTCTGGCGATATTTACCGGTGCGAACAAGCCGAGATTTTTTCTCAGTCAAGAAGATATTTGGTGAGGGGAACTGTTTAATTTTAAGTGTCACTTTATTGGTGGAGGGTTATGAGAACACTCGTGTCAAACTGAGATGAAAAATTGTCCATTTCAGTGCATAAAGTCTGCACCCCCTTTCAAATTTTCACCTTTTATTGCCCTATAACCTGGAATTCAATTGCATTAAATCAGAATTTAATACTACAAAGTATATAAAATATTTTAAAATTCTTTAATAAAACAACTTCAACCTGTCAATTTGAGGACAAACCAGCAATACAAATGAAGGTTTATATCCGAAATTTTAGTTTTAGCTTGAGTTTTCAAGGTTTAATAGTGTGAAAATACAGAAGAGTTGCTTGTCATTTTGTTGGTGCTTTCAGCTAGCATGCATATATGCAGTGTGTGTGTGTGTGTGTGTGTGTGTGTGTGTGTGTATGTCCTCGCAAATACAACCTGTAGGGTGAGGGGAGTGAGGAAGGCTTTATTTCATTTCCGCACATGCCATAACCTCCACAATATCTTGACTTTAGCCGAATCACAAAATTTAAGTTCCAGTATTGAATTTATCAGCTGTTCCGATTGCTAAAAAAAAGTGTTCATTTGTCTAATTTGGACATAATTTGATGTTTTGGGCACCTCCAGTAGGTGTTTTATATGATGGATCGGTGTTCGCTAATCACTTGCAAAGCCAGCCATTAAATATAATTTGAGTTTGGAGTCCAAGCATTCCATTCCAAGATTGGAACTTTTGGATTAAATAACTCACAATCTGGAGTGAAATCTGAAAATGTTAAGAAATTGGCGATGTTTAGTTTTTTAGGGTATGTGCCATTACTGATCAGCTTGCTATCGCTTACGAAGCCAGCCGTTCCTTATCAACTGTCATGTCCAGGTCAGTTAACACCAACGTTGGACGGATGAGCCGAACTGGCAGTTTACTCCCTCAGACAGCATTCTGAATAATGGCGGACAACGTGTGTGCCAGTTGGGAGGAGAGCCACGAAAACCTTAAAGCTTTTAAACCCAATGGGTTTATTTCCTGAACCACAATAATCAAAAGAACCAGGGATGATTTAATCGTGACAGAGGGTTGGCAGGTTGGGATAGGGAAGAAAAGGGGACATAAAATTGATAAATAATTATGTACAATGAGGTAAAAACTATGGGACTCGGTCACTGATGGGAAGGGTCAAAACTGGGGGGACTCAGCTCTGAGGAAGCAGGGACGAGCAGGTGATGAGGTAGGGTGAGGAGCAGGACAATCAGGCGAGCAGACGATGGGGAGACGAACAGGTGGCGATGGCACACGATAGGCTCCACGGACGGGGTAAGGCAGGAACGACGAAATGGCCAGAGGCAGGATGCACAGGCAAAGGATGAAAACAGGTAGAGGCAGGCAGAGGCTGGCAGAAACAAGCAGGCAGGATGACCTCCTCAGAGAATGCTTGGACTCGATTCTCCACAGCAGTCTTTTTCCCTGTCGTGTTCCCCTCCGACTTCCAACTCTTACCAACTCCCTCGATCATCCTCCCCCGATTAGCTCCTCCCTCAACCAACTCCCCAATTAGCTGCTCCCTCGACCAACTCCCCAATTAGCTCCTCCCTCAACCAACTCCCCAATTAGCTACTTCCTCAACCAACTCCCCAATTAGCTCCTCCCTCGACGAACTCCCCAATTAGCTACTCCCTCGACCAACCCCCCAATTAGCTCCTCCCTCGACCAACTCCCCAATTCGCTCCTCCCTCAACCAACTCCCCCAATTAGCTACTCCCTCAACCAACTCCCCGATTAGCTACTCCCTCGACGAACTCCCTGATTAGCTGCTCCCTCGACGAACACCCCAATTAGCTACTTCCTCAACCAACTCCCCGATTAGCTCCTCCCTCGACCAACTCCCCAATTAGCTACTCCCTCGACCAACTCCCCAATTAGCTCCTCCCTCGACCAACTCCCCAATTAGCTACTCCCTTGACCAACTCCCCAATTAGCTACTCCCTCGACCAACTCCCCGATTAGCTCCTACCTTGATCAATGCCCCATTTTGCTTCTCCCTCGACCAACTCCCCGATTAGCTACTCCCTAGACGAACACCCCAATTAGCTACTCCCTCGATGAACACCCCAATTAGCTACTCCCTCGACCAACTCCCCGATTAGCTACTCCCTCGACGAACTCCCCGATTAGCTACTCCCTCGACCAACTCCCCAATTAGCAACTCCCTCGACCAACTCCCTGATTAGCTACTCCCTCGACCAACTCCCCAATTAGCTACTCTCTCGACGAACACCCCAATTAGTTACTCCCTCGACCAACTCCCCAATTAGCGACTCCCTCGACCAACTTTCCCAATTAGCTACTCCCTCGACTAACTCCCCGATTAGCTCCTCCCTTGAACAATGCCCCGTTTAGCTCCTCCCTCGACCAACTCCCTGATTAGCTACTCCCTTGACGAACACCCCAATTAGCTACTCCCTCGACGAACACCCCAATTAGCTACTCCCTCGACCAACTCCCCAATTAGCTACTCCCTCGACCAACTCCCTGATTAGCTACTCCCTCGACCAACTCCCCGATTAGCTCCTCCCTTGAACAATGCCCCGTTTAGCTCCTCCCTCGACCAACTCCCTGATTAGCTACTCCCTTGACGAACACCCCAATTAGCTACTCCCTCGACGAACACCCCAATTAGCTACTCCCTCGACCAACTCCCCAATTAGCTACTCCCTCGACCAACTCCCCGATTAGCTCCTCCCTTGATCAATGCCCCGTTTAGCTCCTCCCTCGACCAACTCCCCGATTAGCTACTCCCTTGACGAACACCCCAATTAGCTACTCCCTCGACCAACTCCCCAATTAGCTACTCCCTCGACGAACACCCCAATTAGCTACTCCCTCGACCAACTCCCCAATTAACTACTCCCTCGACGAACACCCCAATTAGCTACTCCCTCGACCAACTCCCCAATTAGCTGCTCCCTTGAAGAACACCCCAATTAGCTACTCCCTTGAAGAACACCCCAATTAGCTACTCCCTTGAAGAACACCCCAATTAGCTGCTCCCTTGAAGAACACCCCAATTAGCTACTCCCTTGACCAACTCCCCAATTGGCTCCTCCCTCGACCAACTCCCCAATTAGCTCCTCTCTCGACCAACTCCCCAATTAGCTCCTCTCTCGACCAACTCCCCGATTAGCTCCTCCCTTGATCAATACCCCATTTAGCTCTTCCCTCGACCAACTCCCTGTTTAGCTCCTCCCTTGATCAATACCCTGTTTCGCTCTTCCCTTGACCAACTCCCTGATTAGCTCCTCCCTTTCCTTCCTCTTCGGCAACTCTCTGTCCCTTTTGGAGGCGTCTATAACTCCACCCCCTCCCACTCTCGGGGCAACTCTCTGTCCCTTTTGGAGGCGTCTATAACTCTACCCCCTCCCACTCTTGGGGAAACACTCTGTCCCTCCCAGGCGATCAATCGCTCAGCCCCTCAGGAGGCATTCGTAGCTCTGCCCCACCTCTTTCTTCGCAAGTCTCCTGGCGCCCCCCGGTCGTGGTTGACATTGAGGTTTTAAACAATTTCCTGAGCCATAAGCCCTAACTACTTATTACTATGCACCACCCTCTGTGTGACATACTTGCAAACAAGACAATCCTTAAGCTGATGTTTCCCTACATATACATCGAGATGGCTATATACTCGCACATGGACCATGCTACACTGTACACTCCTCTCTGTTCTATGGTAATGTCTAACTTTTCCCACAAATGTAACATAACGATTCAATTGGAGTGCTTGCTCGAGTGCTGAAGCCACTTGCTGAGCGCCCTACAGTCGATCGCGGTGAAGTTCGTGTCCCGATCGGGATGTACAGTCGGCAGTTGTTGCAAGGTAGAAGTACACATTTTTTGTCTCCGGAAGGTGTTCATTTCCAGACATGTCCGGGCAGTGTCTTTCTCTGGGCGGTATTTATAGTATGACCAGTAGAAAATGGATGTCAGACATTATTTTGTTTCCATCTTCACTGTTATTCTCGACAGAACCATTTTGATGAGACAGTATGAATCGAAATTAATGCTCCACCGCACGTCTGCCTTCCCTTCCCCCACCCCTCCTGGCTCCCCCTCTCTCTCCTCTCCATTTTCCAGATCAGAAATTTAGTCTGTTTTAATTGTACAGCAGAATTAAAAAAAAATCCATGACCCACCATCTCGGTGCTGAGCACACTACCAAGTGCACTATGCTGACATCCCACAGCATACAACCGTGGGATCTTTAACACCAAGCCTTCCATGGTGGTCTTCCATGCAAGTACTAACTTGGCCCCACTCTGCCTAGATGCCGAGAACATATGTGACAAGTTCATTCAAACTATTAATCGTCTGTTCGCCGTGTTCCAGAAAGTTGTCATGTGTTTCGAAAGGCAACTCGGCCAAGCTTCTGCATTTTCAGAATAAAATTGGAAACTCATAATGGATTAATAGGTCTTTCATCCTGATGCTTATTTGTCTCTGTCACGTTTGTTGGTTTTGGGTTAGATTCTGGGGGAAACAAGAATCGACTGTTCGTTGTTTGTTGTGTTGTGTCGGACCTGGTCAGCATAAAAAGCCCATCATGAAAGCCGGCAGTCCTCTCTGCAGTCGTGTGTGCTGCATGGTAATGTGGGGGCGATAAAGACCCCTTCGGCATAATCTCTCCAAGATGATTTTGCTTGTCTGGTACTATCAAATACACTCCACCTTTAATTTCTGTTCATTATATCTTGGAATGAAAAGAAAGATTGAAGCAAGAACAAGTTGGGAGGAGATCCTGAAACCAATAATTAAGTGTTGGCAAAGAATGAAACTCTTATGGTCTCATAATAGACTCGGGAGAGAAGCTGGAAGGAAACAGGTGAAATGCAGAGAAGATCTGTAAATTTATTAACTCACTTGAGATGTGTCCAAAGGACTCCGAAAGGATATTTTGAGGATTTGTTGAAAGCCTTGGATGTTGAACATGAGGATGAGGATATGAATCTCATGGGAGTTCAGAAACAGGATATTACTTTAGCAGGAGCTAAGCGTCTAGTGAAGAATTTAAAGGATGTGTCGATGGAGAAGAGACAAGCTCATGAAAAGCATCATGAAGAGATTAAGTCTGCAGTGTACAGATATTGGAGAGGTCTGAGGGGGAGGGGGAGGGATGTAGGGTGGTCCCGAGAATAAAGGAAAGCTTTTAATATTGAAGTTAAGAACAACTGAAAGCTAAAGGTACATGACATCCTGCTACAGTAAGTGCAGTGAACAACAAACAGTGGCACATCAAACTTCAATGCCACCTTGGGAGGGAATAAAGGCAAAGATGTAGTTGTTTTCATCATATCAATTTGTAGCAATGTTTTACCAGTTTGTAGGTATCAGCCAGTGCAGACAGAGAAAATACAGGTAAATAAACTATTTCACAAGGACACACACAAGGAAATTAGATACAGGTGGTGGCCGTTCAGCCCATCATGCCTGTGCCACATCAACACCGCACCAATTCATCAACACGAGATCAAAAAAAAAGTAAAAATGCAAATTGTTTAAAAAAAAAATGTATTAAGTGTTTTTTTGTGCATCTCATGCAGTAAATTTTTCAAAAAAAAGAAGTTATACACTCTCAACTATAAAGGTAACAGTGGCATAAGGTAGATCGGCCTACATGCAGCTTTGTCGATACCGGACAATGCACGGCAATGGAATATTTGGCAGGAAAATATAATGGTTCCCCAGAAAAGTCCACTGAACACCTCCAAGAGCTATTTACCATAATTGGTGCAGTCACCATCTTTGTCTGGTGCTCTGGAAAGGTTGCCAGGTGAATGTCTTTCACCTCTGGAAGGTGAAAGAGAACACACTGAAGCAAATCGGCATCTTCTTTAAACTAGATGGTATTCATTTCATACCCTGCACAGTCTTGAGAAGGACTTGGTGCGAGTGGACTCTTTTGCTTTTTTAAGGTTTCTCTTTTTCTTTGATCCAATATGGCTGCCTGATCATGTGACCGATGACATCATCTTTATCAAACCATATTTCCTGTGGGTAGTTGAGCAATCAGTTAAATTTTACGTTGGTCGGTGAAGCGGTTTCTCCTTCCCCAAAAAGAAACAGACGCCTTGAGGAAGCTATCAGGGATGGGAACTCTGAAAGGGCCAAGCTGAACATATCGGGAAGTCTAAATTTAAAATGTTTTGTGAAACCAGGTGGATTGTTGAGATCACTACATTACTGGAATTCGATGACATTATAAGATGATCAAAATAAATGTTGAGTTTTGAGCAAATACATTTTCAGAAGAGTCCTTCTTTTCAAATGTATATGAGCGTTCTTTGTCTATATTTGGCATATTCTACACATCAGCTGCTTTTCAGTTTGTTACAAAAAGAAAGACCCCATGAAGAAATTACCCCTTTGCTCTGCTTGGTGAAATTATGCTTTTGTCACAAATTATATTTCTGTGCTCCCACTAACCTGAAATCCAGGATCCGTGCCTGGAACCCGAGTACAAACCGTTGGTCCTGTGCTTCGCAGGAAGAGCTTTGAATCATGGAGTCCACCCACCATCCTTTTGGAGTGGGTATGAGGCTGGTTACCCTGCATGCTACTGCTTGACTGCTGGACATCAAACATCCCAAGACAGATACCGAAAGGAGAGGACTATTGCATGCTGGTACCTTGGACAAACGACAAATGCCTGTACTTGAATACCACCGGAAAGACAATGGAAAACCACACAATGTATGGTGTGTCATGAAATTGCTTTTGCAACACCATGTTGCCGTCTCGAAGTGTGGTATTTGTTGCTGATGATATAATTAAAGTCGTCGGTACCCACGGAAATTCCGGGTTATGTAAAATGTGATCTCAACAACATTGTGCAAAGAACAGTTAAATATCATGGGAATTCAAAATAGTTCAGCTTTATGCTTCCTTAATATGTTGCCCCAAGTCCTCAACCACCCTCCCCAACCCCAAGCCTTCAACACCCCCCTCCCACAAGTGTCCAACTCCAAATCCTCAATCCCCCCCCTTCCTAGCCCCTACTCCTCAACCCCAACCATTCAGAAGTCTTCTAACCCCCTTCCCACCCAACCTTCAAATCGCATTCCCACTCCAAGTTCACAACACTACCCACCCCCTCATATATTGGCTGCTCTTAGAGCACCCTTATTCTGGACTTTTCCATCTGTCTGTCTGTCTGTCCGCGAAACTTTGGTCAAGCATCGGGGCTAAACCACTCAACCGATTCCAATGAAATTTGGTAGGTAGGACCAATATTTCTGGGAATCGTGTGCTTTCGAATATGGGACCCCGGGCCCTAGCAACGGCCCTTTAAAGTGGTCAAAAAATCAAAAAAAAAATCGAAAAATCGAAGCTTAGAGTTCTGTGCACAATCTACCGAGCTCCCTTCATGCCAATTTGCAGCCCTAACAAAAAATATTTGGAGGAGGAGATAGGTTTTGGGCGAGTACATGTCGAACATTTCAGAAACTGTTAATTGCGAATTTCTCTAAGAGAAAGAGTCTGATTTTTATGAAACTTGAGTGAAACGTGTACAATGTGGCTTGCATGTACACAAAAATGAATGGTTGCTATGCACACCTCCATTGCTCAGCAAAAGCTAAAATACTTTATCGTACATCGTACACTTATTGTGGACTGTACAAAAAAATCAATACCTCCGAAACTGGACCTCCGAGGGACTTGTTTTTTTTGTGCCCAAGGAGAATGTCTCACAGCATCATATAAAAAATAAAATCTTTAGCGAATAGATAAATGGAATTACCAGGGCTGCCATTTGTTGGAGTCTCTTTGGAAACATGTCTGAAATTTCACAAGGCGGGTTTCTGGGCACAAACTAAGAGGGCTGTGATAATCATATTTATTGTGCTAAATTGATTGATAGCATGTACATGAATATCGGCTAGTCACGTCGGCCAGCCTTCCATCTAGAGTGAGCAGCCATGTCACCTACCGGCTTGTGTGTGTGTATATATATATATATATATATATATATATATATATATATATATATATATATATATATATATATATATATATATATATATATATATATAATATATATATATATATATATATATATATATATATATGTATATACATGTACATATATATATATATATATATATAATATATATATATATATATATATATATATATATATATATATATATGTATATACATGTACATATATATATATATATATATGTATATATATATATATATATATATATATATATATATATATATATATATATATATATATATATATATATACATACATGTACAGGCCGAGTCAAAAGTAGCGCCCGATTTCTGTTTTTTCGGCTGTCAGATTCTTTCTGGGAAGTCATGTTGTTAATAATTGTCTTGCAGATAATTAATTTTCGTAATGTATTTATTTTTTATTTTGTTTTGCAGGTTAATGCTGCGAGTTTGGAAAGTTACTGAATTGAAACCAAATTGAGCTTAATGGCACAATTAACAGACACAATTGTGTCAACTGGGCTGTGAATAACCCAAGAGTGACGGTTGAGAAGGAGGTAAATTTACCTGGAGTGACAGTTTGGGCAGCCATATCTCCATTAGGGATAATTGGACCCTTTTTCTTTGAGGGATCTGTCACTGCAGAAATTTACCTGGATATGCTGCAAATCCCCTTTTGGCCCAGGGTACAAGATCAGGACTGTTATTTTCAGCATTATGGAGCTCCACCTCATTATGGATGTTATGTTCGTCAGTGGCTTGATGAAAACTTTCCCAGAAAGTGGATCGGCCGCCGCGGTCCGATCGAGTGGCCGGCACGCTCCCCAGACCTTACACCTCCAGAAAAAACTCGGAAAACTCCGACAGGTATGGGTCCCTTACCGGACCATGAATCGTCAATAATTCCACCAGGTGGTACAGGGTTATTTGCCAATCTTCAAAATACCTAGAGATCCACGTGGCGAGCTACCGAGTATTCACACCCTCGACAGCACCCGTACGAGTCGAGCCGTTAGCGTGCCCAACCCGTGCGCAACCCGAGCAGATGGTTGCTGAAGTTCCCTCGGTCCAAATGTACATTTACAGCGGCAACAGCCTTTATAATTCACCACCACGTGCCATGCTAAGTCAATGGAAGAAACAGCGACGAACTGATATATTTAACAAATGTATTTATTTATAATGGGGGAAAGGGGGGAGCACGCAAGAGGCAGAGTTATCCGACTATGGAGATGCAAGTATGTGCAGCAAAAAGCACTTAAGCAATTCCTACTTAAAGACGGGCCCACAGACAGACGCCCACCCAAAAGAAACAGACCCAAAATGGTCTTTATTATCCCTTCAGCTCGGAGGGAAGACGAGCTGAGGGATGAGAAAATAGCAGGCTACCTGGCCACGCCGCGCGGCTCGATATCCGCACCTTCCCGGAGCAGCAGTCGGCCAAGAAGGAACCATGCCAACCACAAGACGAGCCGAGAACCAGAGCACGCCAGCGACGAGATGCCTTTCGCTCAGCCTCGAGAGATGCATTTTGAACGAGCGCCAATTCTTCCTCTCCATCTCCAGCAGATCCCCACGGGAACCAGAACACGCGCTGGTGAAGACGGGGCGCAGATTCTTTCCAACCCGCTCGAGCAGATCCACACGAATATTTGCTCTCCGTTCCTTTTTATCGCTCTCGTGCGCGGTTCGCTCAGGCGTGGCTCGTTCTCGGGCGCGGTTCGCTCAGGCGTGGCCCGCTCTCGGGCGCGCGACCAAGCGAACCGGTTCATGACCATATTTGGGAATGTAATTCAGTCCGCTCATCGTGGCCCATTCTCAGTGGGTGGGACACGACGCATTCCCTTAGTTGGCGCGCAGCCAAGCAAACCGGTTCATGACCATATTTGGGAATGGAATTCCATCCCCGAACTAATTACGAACACGCCCGCATTCCAGCGAGCGCGCCGAGTATGCCAGGAGCAGAGGGTTGTCGCTCTGAAAGCAAAGATGGCGTTGTTGTTGTAGTTGGAGATATAGTAGCCGTAGTTGTTGTTCTGAGTGATGTAAAAATCCTAAGTATTAAAATAACTCACAGCGCATGTACATTTATTCATCCATTAAACGAGGGATGGGGAACCTAACTAAAAACACATACCCTAACATAAAAAAACCGATTTAACTGTTCTATAGGACCTGTATGTTGAGTGCTCGTGGCTTCCAGATTCGAAACACTACCCCCTCCCCTTTTTACAGACTCGTCCCGAGTCATCACATTTGCGTGTGACCAGCATGTGTTAGTTCTCCCCAAGTTCATTTTACCTTCGGATCCCTGATTGTGACATTTTTTTGATACATGTCCCAAAAATAAATAACCTAATGCGATGCTTAACTAACAGACTCACATGGACCACTTAACTACAATGCCGGCGCTACGACAAACATGCAGGTGGGTCAAACAACTTATTTACAACCTTAACTTATCTATTTACACTAACCATGGCCCAGGATCTACCATCTGTGGGAAAAGAAAGGCACAACAATGTCAACAGTTTGTGTGTGTGTGGGTGATTGCTCAGCAGCTGAAGGTCAGTCATCCTCAGGGCCTGCTCAAAAGGTCCCCCTTGAGTATTCCTCACAGTGAACCTTTTTCTCTCCTCCTTTCATTCCCCCAGCTGCTGGAGGCAACTCACCCGAACACGGCATGCCATGTGCCGTCCCACAGGCCATTTGAAGAGGTAGCGAGGCTGCTCAATGCAGTCTCTGGCTCATGGAGATGAATGGATGCAAGACACAAATGATGGATGATGGGGCTGCCTGCAGGGCAGTCCTTGCAACACACTGGGGTGGCCCTGGCGCACATGGTGATGGTGACACAGGGGCAATGCAAGAGGGTAGCAGGCATGGGGTCATGGCAGAGGCAAGCAAACAAGGCATGGCAAATGCGGACCAGGAAAGGTAGTACGAGCAGGCCGGCAGGTGAAGCTGGCCGGCCTCTGTTCTGGTCCCGTCAGGTTGTGTGGAGGGAGTGCGGTGGTGCCGGCCGCTCTGGCAGTGGGCTTTGACCGAACCTACCATCTCCCCCCAACCTATCGCCTTTGCCTGTCTCTGTCCATACCCACTCCCTTAATTTACACACAAAGCAACCAAATTTAGCCCATATATATATATATATATATATATATATATATATATATATATATATATATATATATATATATATTTTCCTTATAATTTCGTCTCCCGAACCCCCTTTATCGTCCTTGTCTGGCTAGCCTATCTTATCCATCTACTCTCAACCCCCATGTTCCGTTTTGGAGGGGAATAGGGAGAGACTAGCGTCCTCCCTCGAGGTCCAACGAAGTCTCAGAATGGCCTTCTCCAGCTCTCAGCAATCTTTCCCAAGGTGGGTCCACCGGCCTACAGAGAGCGAAGGGATGGATGGTGTGAAGGGGTACATTTCCGAACTATCCTCGCATTTATTAACTTTAAACGACCCTGGGGCTTTCCAAAACACCTGTCACTTTAAACTATGGGTTCTAACAACCATGATTCCCGTCACCTGTGTTGGTGTCCATTATAAATTTGGGACTAGCCCTCAAATTTTCACTCATGCCCTTGCACAATTTCATGGTTGGGCAGCGTGGCTCACTTGGCAGGGATTCCCCCTCTGCTGAACTCTAACCATGGCACCCCCGGGTCCTGAGGCCGTCTCCGAGCCTATCTGCTTCCTATGAACACGGAGGGTTGCCATTCCCGGCATTGCCCCCCTCCGATGCCCACGTGGCATTTTGGTGCTACAGGTCCCTTTCCGAGGGTCTCCCGTGCCCACTACACTATCCCGGTCCCTTGGACCCTTGGCCTACTCTGGCCGACTTCTCCGTGCCCGGGGTGCCCTCTACTCACTACGCTCATTACAACAGCCACACTCCCAGCCGGTCCATGGACTCCTGCACCCCTCCAAATGGGTTTCGAGCCTTCTTTCCACACCAACAACAAAACTACCTCCTTTTGATAAATTTGACTCACCCACTAACTAACATTACACTGACCCCGGGGTCACTTGGGTGGGAATCACTCCTCCCCCCACTCATTCGTTCGCACCATGCATTCCACATTCACTCCACTCACACACTTGGGACCGCTGACCCACACTCATGTATCACACATTTTCCACTTTCCAACTCACACCAACACTCCACACTGCCATTCTCCTAACGAAATTCCCCTAACTATCTCGTGCTCCCTCGTCGTCCCTTATCCTAGTTCATGTTCCATTTAATGTATGTAGCTAAGCTACATCCCCACTATACATTCCATGTCTGTCCATGTCTCCTGAAATCCATTTCCAAATCTAAATCTACCCTAGCATTCCCTCTAACTAGTCCATGGGTCCCATGAAGGACAGCTCATGCCCCCATGAGGCCGGTCTAACTATCGCTAACACTCCCACTAACTAATGCTCCTATGCCCAAACACTGGGCTGTGCACTTGGAAGCGAGGCTTTTTACTTCCGAAATCTCAAGATTTCGTAAGTATATTGATGACTTCCGTCCTCTGTTTGTTTGTTTGTTTGTTTGTTTGTGTGTTTGTGTGTTTGTTTGTGTGTGTGTTTGTGTGTTTGTTTGTAGGCACGATAACTCGAGAATGGAAGAAGCTCCCGATGTCAAATTACACCACGTGATTCAGGAGGGTGATAGCTTGCGCTTATTAGATTTTAGTGAAAATCGGTCAAAGATCAAGGTCACAGCGAGGTCAAACATAATTCCGTAAATTCATGTGGAGAAATGGAGTATTTTTGCTTCGGTCGACGTTACGAGTTCGTTTTAACTTCGATTTTAATTTTGTCTTCAGTTATTGCGATCGCTTAGGATTCTTAAAACTCGGTTCTCAAAATTCTGGTAAAATCGGATGTTTTGGAGACGTTTTAAGATTGTATAAAAAATATTTCACTCGCCGCGTCACGGCTCGTCACGTGGTGCAGCGCACTCGAGCAGAGGCGTTGTTGATCACGCAAAGGTTTTCCGTGTGCCGCTGACGGTGTTTTCGATAAAGTTGGTGTTTAAAAGTCATTTTTTATCCCAGTAAAGGTTATCGTCGCATGCCTGACTCGCTAAGCCGTCGGATTATGAAAAGATTGTTGGTGGATGGCCGAATAGTACGGTTTTGTGACTTTGATAAAATAATATAAAATAATTGCGTGGAGAAATGGAGATTTTTGCTTTGGTCGACGTTATGATTTTTGATGGTTTGGTATAGAATCATCGTAGAAACTTCTGGTTTGCGTCGCTACCTTCTCTAGAGACAGCTTTTATTAGACAAGGTCAGAGGTCAAGTTGATGATTTCGTAAGTACCAGTCTATGACTGCTTGTTTTTTTCTTCCCAACACCGCCACGGTGGTGGTTTATGGCTTGCCCGTTCGTCCCTATGGGCGATACCAATGTCCCCTCCGATGGCCGATCCGTGCAGCCATGACATCACCCTACCAATTACAACAAGCGCTCGGTTTCGGGGAATTCCCCACGCGGGACAACGTGCACTGTTTCCCCGGCATTCGTGCTGCGAGATCCCTGTCGATGACGTCACTCGCGCACTGAACATGCGCGGTTTCCCGTGCAGGTCAGCATGTGCGCATCGTCCCGGAAACCCACTCTGCGCGCTCCGTGAACAGAACACACGGCATGCAGCACGTGATTCCCCTCACACGCACCCACGTGGGAACCCGTGTGTTCAAAATTCACCCAACACTCGCGCCATTTTAACCGTCCGCGCGACGGTCCTTTTCGAAATGTGGGACGTTCCCGCACCGGAATCCCCCCCACAAAGACGTGCACGAGGGCCATTCGCGAAATGCCGAACGGGCCTCGAACGCGGCGTCTCGCGGGACCGGCGCAGTTACCAAAATACTAGCGGCCCATTCGGCTCGCTATCCCTGTGTCCCGTCTGGGTCGGTCAATGTACCAATTCCTTGCATGCACTCATGCACGCCATGACACTTGCACTATACTCACCTTCTGGCACACATTTCAGCACACACTCCGGGACATTCACTTCGGGGATTCGCGCTCCCACAAGCAATCCCGGGGCCTCTATACCCCCAAGCTCAGCGTGCACCCGTTCACAGCACTCATCCGCTCTACCTCGTCTCGCCCGATCGGACCAACCTCGTCGCGATCTGCTTCAAGGGAGCATAGCATCTCCCTTTGTTCCTTAAGGAGGCTATCCAGCTGCTCGCACTGGGTCACGACACATTCCCCAAGCTCAACCCCATTGTCCCCTCTTCGCTCTACCCGTGTGTGCTTGTCTTATACTTTATTTAATTTGTTCCCCTCTATTTCTTCTATCCCCGTCACCTCGTTTATTATTTCCATTTCTTCCTGGCTCTTTGTCTCTGTTAATTTCTCCGTCTCCGTCACCTCGTTAAATTTTTCCATCGTACCCTCGTGTGTCAGTTCACACGTCTCCCCATCAATTATCATGACGTCGCTCGTCCCCTCGACCTTACTAGTCTCCATTGCGGGCTGGACACAATTGGCACTCCCTCCTGACTTGATCTTTCCGCCACGTGGTGCCGCCATTTTGCAATCCGTTGTCCGCCTTTCGCCATGTGTGATCGCCCTTACTGCCTCTTGCCCCGACTGGAGACAACCCCATGCTCTGCTTTTCCCCTCGCTGGGTTTGCATGTCGC